>NC_056744.1:1154200061-1154317561 GCF_019279795.1 Protopterus annectens
ATATATATATATATATATATATATATATTTTTTTTTTTTTTACATGAATGTGTGTGTGTATGTAGTTATTAAAAAGGCACTCTAGTTTAGCTTACTGCCTACTGCACTGCAGTAATACTGGCTCACACTAATTCTGCATAGCTGCAGGTTGCGAACATCACAGAAATAAGAACAGCATGGTAGGTTAATTCATTTAATTCCATAGTAAATTCCAATACATTTTGAGGAAATTTATTGTTCCCTTTCTAATCTTAAGAGCCTGATGTTTATCTTACTAGGACAGATTCCAAAACAATTTGCTAGCATACTACCTCAAGCAGTTTCTAAAACAACTGCTGTGTGAGTCCTCCAACCATACATTCCTAGGAAGACTCCCAGATCAGCACCATGATTCCAAAATGGAAATCAGGTTGCAATTCTAGGGAAAGTAGAGTTATTGCATTGACATTGAATACCAGAATTCTAAATAATAGTGTAGTCCTTATAGTGACTGGGCAAATTCATAGTAGGAATGGATACTTTGGCACTGCAGGCATTAGCTGGTGTACAGCCAAGCACCTGCAGTATCAGTTCCTGTATACAATTAGAGATGTGCTGCAGGCAAAGAATGCTCTGGAATGGTCTGGACCATGTACCTATGTAGGAGTGATATGTTGGTTATATCCATAAGAGCATATACATATCCCACAACAACAAACATATCTGGATGTATACAGAGGAAACATCACCATAGGAAGTCTGTCTGCAAGGTACAGCGCTCAAGAGGACCACACAGACAAACGGTGTTCACAACAGAAGGTGTCATTGTACAGGTTGAATGTCATCATACAGATAACTAGCATGGGAAGGTAGCTATAAAATTGCCAGTAACACAAGAAATCAAGGTGCATGCAGTGTATGGTAATGCATCAGCACAAGCTTAAGCAAACACAGGGGCCATACACTAGCATAGCTGCATCGCACATAGCATTGTGTGATGTGCAACAATGTGGTACAACACAGTAAACAGCATACACTACCATGAGTAACTGGAAACATACCAAGGACCGACCAAAAAGAAAAAAAAAAACAAAAAAAGCCATGAAATGGCACAAATAAGGCAACACCTTGATGAACAGGTTATTGCTGCAACATGATTCAGTTGGAAGTAAAAGTATGTTGAGTCATGCAGAGCATCAGTGAAAGTGGCATACAACAGCCATGGAACATGCAGAAATGTTGTGGACACAGTAACATAGGTATATATGTGAGATATAGGAAGTCACACATGGGTGCTATGTGTCAGTATGGCAATACAAAATGGAAACAGGTCCACAGAAGTGCAGTGAGTGGTAAAGGTGAGGCATGTGCAGTACCATATTAAAATGCCTTAAGTAACACAGGTATGCCTACAGAGGAATACTTGTGCATGAGTGAATAGCAGACAACAAGGAAATGTGTAATGTGACAATCACTGCAGGATAACTAAGATAACATGCTGTTAAACATGTTCATTTGTATTATTTGTCAGCTACTAATAGATGCAAGCATAGAATCATGGAGATAGTCACATAAAGCACCGTCATCAATATATACTAATGATAAGTTAGTAAATAACTTAAAGCTAGTCATCCAGGGCAGAGAAATCATCAGCAAAACTCTAAGGCATCAGACATTTGAGAAACCACATACAGGTTGATTAGTCAGTGGTCACCACAGCGGTCATGATTGTCACAGGGTCCGAGTGACACAATAGGACACACATAGGATACCTTCAGTGTTACTCTAATGCAGTCTAGGTTGCCCATGCTGACTGCTCACATCACCATTGTGGCTGCCCCTGCCATGTCCAGAAATGAGTCTACTTTAAAACATTGAAATTTCACTTACTTGAAATTCAAAAGGGTCTAGAGGAAGACATTGAAACGTCAGAAAGCCAGACTCCCTGAACGTCACAATTTCACTCCAGGAAACACAATATGTGACAGATGCAATTACATTAAGAACCTAGAATCACTGCTGTCTCAGTCACACGCCAGTACATCTGGCACTGAGAAGGTTGTCTGCACAAACACTACGAACACCACACCTCTAACACCACCCACATCTGTACAACATACTCCTACATAAGCATGGGTTTTCAACAAAAACAAACCTAAACAAAAGAGACCTCCAAAGCAAAAACACACACGCACATCACAAACCATAGCACCAAGCATCATACATAGTACACATGTCTGTGTCTCACAGCCTCTAAGACCCAGCCACAAACCCAACATACTAGTCATAGGAGACTATCATGAGACACACAGATGTGCCCCTCACCAGGCTAGACAAGGGGAAAGTCACAGTAAGTTGCTTGTCAGGTGCTAGAATCCACCATATCTCGCATGCACTCAAGTCTCTTAACAACAAGTACAGTTATAACTCTGTCATAGTCCATGTGGTGTGAATGACTTGAGATGTACCTCTCTGGACTATATGAAGAGAGACATGATTGAGCTCACTGAATATGTGTCCCAGGCAGGTATGTCCCTAGCCTTAAGCAGCATCCTACCATCACCCAGAATGATGCCTCAATACAAACAGAAAAAGATTGACTTTAACAATTGCCTTAGTTTCTGGTGCCATTTCAAGAGGATCCAGTACTTGACAGCCTAGGAGGACATGATTGACAGACCACAATGCTTTGCCAGAGATATCCTTCATCTGTCTCTCCTGGGCTTCAGGCTTCTGGCAAAAGCTCTTGCCTCCCCATAGTACCTTTTTTAGCCAAAGTCATGAGCACAAAATTACCAACATGAAAAATTCTTCTAAACGAAATTTAAAGGTCATGCTGCTAAAAGCTAGGAGTCTTAGCATGAAACTGCACACATTGCAAGCATCCCTTGCCCTGGAGGATGCTAACATTTGTGCAGTCACTGAAACCTGGTTCAAAGCTGTGGAGAGCACTGCAGCCTTACCAGGTTAGTCATCCTACCATACTTTCAGACCTGAAACGGAGGGCTACAAAGCCAAAGGAGGTGGAGTTTCAATATTTATCAAAGACATACACACCTAAAGGCTGTCAAATGGTATGACACACAGGAGACACTCCAAGTGCAGTTAACTGTCGACAAAACATCTATTCAAATCATAGCTAGCTACAGACCCCAACCATGACTCAGGATGCCCACTCCACCTATCTGGACTTACTTGAATCCATCAAGATTCACCCCTCTACTCTGATCCTGCGTGACCTTAACTACCCAACCACAGAGTGGAAGGCCTCTTCTAGCCCATGCATGAACCCCCAGAGATTCCTCAGCTTCATTAGTGCCAATGCATTGGATCAACTGCTCAACACCCCTACAAGAGGTGAAAATATCCTGGCCCTGGCCCTAACCAACATAAGTAGCCACTGTAGCACCACTACAGTGTCATCCTACTTGCTAAGATCTGATCCTAAAGCGATCACTTTTGAAGTCACCATCTACCCTGACCCCCCCCCCCCCGTCAGGGTCAAACGAAAACACTTTTCCAAAGCTGACTACAATCTCCTCAGTGCAGGTATAAGGAGCTTCACAACCACCATCCCTTCAGTTGGAACTAGCACTAATATCCAAGCCTACACCAAAAAACTATATGAGCACCTACATAGATGTATGGACTCAGCAATACCTGACAGGACCAAATCATCTTCCTCAAGGAAGAGTAAACCTGTCTGGTGGACAGCAGCAATAAACAAACTGTATAATAAAAACGAAAAAATTGCTGTCCAGGGCCAAGAATGAGCAGGTGCCATGTTGAATGCAATCTCACCTTTATCTGAACAAGCAAATAAGGTCACTGGTGAAATCTACTAAGGCTAACTTCGAGTCTAAATTGGCCACATCCACTAAGGACAATCACAAGACCTTCTTCACATATGTCCACAATCTCAAAGGTAACACCCAAATCTGCCCTGAACTTGTGGTCAATAACACCACATACACAAATGTCATAGATATAGCCAACCTGCTGGCAGATAGGTTCAGTGAAAACTTCACCTCCCTGTCTTCCCCATCAGTAAATCAGGACATCCCCAGCACCTGCCCCCCCCCCCCCCATCACCATGGAGCAAGTCCTTAATGCCCTCTCAAAGACAAAAAATACAGTTTCCATGGGATCCGATAGCATCTCTGGCTGTATCCTACATGAACCAAAGTTAAAAGAAAAGGCACATTGCAGTAAACCATGTCGAATACAAGAAAAGGAACAGTGAATAAAAAATGAACAGTAGTAACGTTCACAGTTTTAATAAAATAAGTAGCAAAGCTTTCGGGTTTTCCCTTCCTCAGTGCATACAAAATCAGTTTCAGTTAACACATTTTAAATACTTATAACGTATAAACATGTGACACAGCCAACCAGTCAAATCAAAGAAACAATGAAACACTAATGAAACATCTAGCTAATATAAAATATAAAAGTTCAAGCACATAAAAAATTATTAATGCAACATCATTTGTTTTTTCTGCAGCACTGGCCTTAAGTTTACAGCATTATTCAAACCATGGAATACAACTGCATTTAATCTTAGAATCCATGCAAATTCTGTTTTCTCTAGTTTGTTACTTATATCACCACCCCTGTCATTTTTCTGCAAAACTCTAATAACCCTAAATTTGAAAGAATGGCTTATACCTTTTTCCAATATATGTTTGGCCAGCCATTCATTTCTACATTTCTCTTAATTTCTGATTTATGCTCTATTATATGATCTTTTAATTTTTTATTACATTTTCATATGTAGAAAGATGAACATTGTACACAGATCACTAAATATACTGTCTGTGTAGTATTACAACAGACACAGCTATCAAAAGTGTATTTTACTCTAGTTGTAGGGTGAATAAAATAAATATCATTCACAATGTCCTTACAACAACTACAGTTCAGATAAGGATGTGTGCCCTGTTTTGAACTAATTTTATCTTTATTTTCATATAAATCTTTGTAACATAGTCTTCTCTTAATGTTTCTTTCATTCCTATATGCAAACATAGGTCTCGCACTAATGATCTGTTTCATCTCTGGCATAGTTAGGAGAACACTCCAATTCTTCCTAATAACTCTTTCCACATCTTCAATTTTGTTATTAAATGTCATGGCATATCTTAATTTATGCCTCACAGCAAGAGGTTCTATGGTTCGATTTTTGGCTGGGGTGCCTTCTATGCGGAGTCTGCATGTCCTCCCTGTAGTCACGTGGGTTTCCTTTGGGTGTTCCTCCCACATCCCAAAGACATGCAGTAGGTGGACTGGACACTCTAAATTGGCCCTAGGTGTGACTGTGTATATGTGTGTGTGTGTGCCTTCTGTGGAAGGTTGGGTGCCGGGCTGGCAACTCGACACCGTAAAACTCCACTGCCAATCATAAGCGGACAGATGATCCGCTGTAGCGACCCCTAACCGGGAAAAGCTGAAAGAAGAAGAAGAACATATCTTAATTTATTTTCTTATCTTAGGTTTACATTCTGATGTAATATGGTCTCTCCTTTAGAGCTAAAAAAAATGGAGCTGTACTATCTGATCTACCCTCTAGAACTTCAGTCATAATGTATAGCCTCTATCAATGAATTCTGTAGCCATTTCTTCCTTTTGTTCTTTATTCTTTACGTCGTCAGTATTTAGCCTACTCACTCTAGTGAATTGACCTTTTACTATGCCTCTACAGATATGTGGGGCATGCATACTATTTTTGTGCATATGTATTTGTATGGACTGTTTTTTTATATACACAATTTTTTTATATTCTTCCCATCCTTCTCTAATCTTATATCCAAATAATTAATCGCTTTTAAAGAACATTCCATCTAAAATCTTAAGAAGTCAGTACTACTTTCCAGACATTCAACAAATTATTTAAGGCTATTTTCATCTCCATCCCAGATCAGAAAACAGTCATCTACAAATCTTTTGTAGAATAGAAGCTTACACTTAACATATCCATCATCTTTATATATATACTTTTTCTTCCATTGACTTAGCACAAGATTAGCATAGATGTTAGACATGGGTGAACCCATGGCAACACCTCATACCTGCAAATAAGGTTTTCCATTAAACAAAAAAAAAAATATTTAAAATAATATCAATCATCATACAAACATTCTCAGTTTGTCTATGTGTCATATTTGTTTCTATATTCAAGAATTCTGTTATCATGTCAATACCGTATTGATTAGTAATGACTGTAAATAAAGAGTTTATATCCAAACACACTAATAAAAAGACAGCATCATTGCATTGTATTGCATGGTATACTGTTCATTTTTTATTCACTGTTCCTGTTCTCCTTTCTTTTAATTTTGTTTTCTTGTAACAAGGTAAAGGCTGCAGACATTTTCAATTACTAAGACAATTAAGACACAGCTACACTTCATGAAGATACTGCGTATGCTTCAGCAGTATCTGGTAGTGGACTGAGAAGTGGGTATATGCTGAAGAATATACTACATAAAAATGACAATCCACTGCTGACATTTGTGAACCTATTGCAGAACCAATAGTGAAGGGGCAATAGAAGGGATAAGCGAATCACTGACGTCAGATTCAAGGGCTTCTTCTGGCAATGAATCAGACCCACCAAGAAGTTAACCAGAAGTTACTAAGTACAGAGCGTTTTGGTGTGAACGGTGTGGGTGTAGCTGGAACAAGTGATGGAAAAAGCAGTTCAGCAAGCAGAAATACAAAACTGAAAGAGGATTTTTCCAAACTCTTCAAAACAGTAACTGTGAAGTTACTGAAGAAAATTGAAGTAAAATTGAGGTCTTCATCCAGAGGGAGACTACAGCAGTGTTTGCAATCGCTGAAATGGAAAAGCGACAGCCCACAAATTCAGAACAAAGTGGCACTTCCAAAATAGGTACTGTAAAAATGAATGTTGTTAACCTTTCAAGTTATATGTTAACAGAGATGGATATGGAAGTATTTAACAAGGGACTTCAATTCATACCTAGTGGAGCTAATGACATATCGGGTCTATATTACAACTGTGAAAGTCCTAGTCAGCGAATACGGAATCATCGACACATATTACCCGAACCGTGAATACACTGAATGCCCTAAACCTTGAAATTCAAAATCTCGAACCATTATAGTCGTCCAACCCCACCGCGCGCTACATACTACCTACCCAAACAAAATAAATAAACCACATACATACACTAACCAAAACCCTACTTTTAACCCTACACTAAATCTTACATACATTACTATCTATGCACTTACCATAACCCGCACCCTAACTTTAAGGTCCGTAACTATGGCACACTTACCTTACGGAGCTATACCGCAGAAGGGCCAGCCATGACAATTCGACATTTCGGATTTCGCGCTTCAGGATGATCGGTGTTTTCACGGTTTGATGTATACGTGTCGACGTTTCCATATTTGGGTAAGTGGACCTTTGTGATTTCAATAGGGAACTGATATATCACGTGTTAACTGATTTGATATTATTTACCAGGAATTTAAATCTGAAAATGTTTTTTAAAGACTCTGCTATGGACTGTAGTAAATTGTGTAAGAGAGCTAGCACATTTATTCGATATAGTTGCCCTGTTATAACAGCATTCTATGAGTTATGTAAAACTGAGATTAGACACTTATATGAAACAAAGAAACCATGTAGGTTTTATAATATGACATTCAATGAAAGTTTGGCTTTGAAAAAATTGCAAAATAGGAAAGACCTAATTATTAAACAGGCAGACAAGGGAGAAGCTGTTGTTTTGTTTGATAAAAATCATTATATACAACTTATGCAAGAATTTTTGATGGATGAGGGGACATTTAAAGAAATTGAATATAATTATGTGAAAAAGTGCATTTCTTCTGTGCATATGTTAATATATGAAATGCAGTACAGAATGATATTTCCTTGGAGCTGTTTAATTTTTTCACAGTACCTTTCCCTGTTATATAATGCATTTATGGCCTTCCCGAAGTACATAAATCTTTGACATCCCCTCCCTTGAGACCAATAGTCTCAGGGAGCGGTTGGATAACAGAACTGTTATCAAAGTATGTGCAACAGACATACTTGCGGATTTACTATTCCTCCATGCAGGACTAGCTTAGTCCTGCACGGAGGCAGCCATTTAGGAGCAGGATGGCAGTGTGCCATGCATAGTAATGAGGCACGCTGCCTGAGCTCCTAGGCTTACACGGAGCATGTAAGAGTGCAGGGGGCGTGTCTGAGAGCAGAGCACTCAGAATATACATGCCCAAGCAATAAAGGATAGCAGAAAGGGGTCAGAAATGGGCGACACCACTCATAGGTGTCCGCATATCCCCACCAACAGTCCCCATGTATACAACAGCAACAAAAGCACACATAAATAAAATGAACAAACTATTATATATTTTTTTTACAAATCCCATGAAAGCTAACCGTGGGTACACAGGTGTGCCCACTGCTTAGCTACTGTTAATGCTGCTTACATGGCTGAAGAGGATAACAAGGAAGATATATGCAAATGAAGCAGCATTGCAATAGTGTAGTGGGCATAGCATTCGCCTTATGAGCAGGCATTCCTGGTTCAAGTCCCACTGCAGCAGATTTCATTTTCCATAGCAAAGCATGTTATGAGTAATATTTATGTTGCATAACCCACTAGATAACATATTTTTATGAACTGGAGTACTGCAGTAATTGCACATGTGAGGTGTCAGTGTCATAATGAATAAGGCACTAGTAAGCAGGTTTAAGCACAAATAAGCAGTAGTAGGCATATATAAGCACTAGTAAGTGGGCTTAAGCCTGTTTGCGTGACGGAAAACAATGCCTACACTGGTTAAGCAGTTCTAAAGCAAACTCTCTGTAAGCAGATGTAACGGCAGGTTAGCAGTGCTTACCATCACGCACACCCACGCAAACCCATTTACAAATGCTCAAAAGTGTCTTAATCACTCTTGTATCCAACAGCCCTTGTTCTGGCCATCAACAAAATAAACAGCTATGCAGGTCTCGAACCCAGGATCCCATACACCATAGTCACAGTAATTAAGCACCAAGCCAACACAGAAGTACAGAAAAATGAGGTATCAGCAAACAAGTCCTCACCATAGTAAAACCAAACTGAACCTGTGAAAGGAATCAGTATACAGTCATATGTTCCACAACCCACTACATAACATAAATATGTGAACTGGAGTACAGCAGTAAGCCCAGAAGTGAGTTGTAATTGTAATAGAGTGTTAAAGTCCCAATAAAACACAAGGACCCCATAGAGTGTACAAACACATTAATCATGGATACCAGGCAGATATATAAGATGCAATGAATAAGACGTCAGTGCCACAAAGGAAATATAATGCAAAGTTTAATGTAAGCAACGCTAAGCATTGTACAGGCCAGCACAGGAGGTGTAAGCAATGTGGAGACCAGCTAACTCATTGTGCCCAGTGGTATAGGCCTTTAAACAATGCCAGCCTTAGGTAAGCAGGTTTGCCCATAGCTTAGCCATTTCAAAACCAGACAATCACAGAAAGGTGCGGGAAATCGGCCCTACTTAAACCCAAGAGGCGGGAATACATCTCATAACTGGTTGTAGCTTCCCCTTGCAGGCACTATGGCAGTAAGGCGAGAAGGTGTGCACTTTCTGGCACAGCGCTGGTGCATCCAAAAGTCCAAGGTCATGGCAGGACTCCTTGTCAAAGACCATGCTCAGAGACTGCTGCAGGGCCAGTACCAGGGCTCCCAATATAAGGCGGAGGCCTGGGACCGTCTCGCCCATGACCTCACCAGTGCCACTGGCATACCCCCTACTGGTGAGCAGGTCAGGCACCACTATGCTGACCTGAAGCGGTATAAGTGGGACTTCTTGGAGGAGTGGCTCCAAGAGGCTAGAGTAGCAGGGGATGTTCCAGCCGTTGTATCCCCCCAGTATGTGTGTAATAATTGCCAGCTCAGGTATATCATGGATAGGTATGGCTAAATGTTCCTCTTATGTCCCCCACAGCTGCAATGGAGTGGGCTGAGAACCAGGAGGCCCACATCTGTCACCTGGTGAGGTTGTGATGCAAGGCAGGTCAGTAATACTCATGCATTTACTGTCATAGGAAATAAAACTAAAAGTAGTAGTAAATGAATTGCCTATATAAAACCTGTATTGCTCAAGGCAAGTACTGCATGCACTAGAGAATATGGCAGGAAGAGTCTCACATTGTTTGTATGTCAATAAAAGTGTAATATCCTGACAAAACCAGTCTAACTGCTGGACTGCATGTGTATATTCTGGTATGAAATGATAATGTAGATTTGCAATCATGGAATAGTACTGTTGTATTAAGCACTGTTACCCACACCATGCACCATAAATTGGATGTGTAGGAATGCCTGTATATGACAGGCGTAATCCCCAGAGGTCATTTAGTACAACTGAGAGACACATAGACAGTAAAGAGGGAAAATGCAGACAACACAAACTGCATAGCACATGCAACTGAGATGTAAACTGTTGCTCTTTTAGCACACACAGCCACGGATTGAATCCTGCCAGTGGTAGTAGTCTGCATACAGAATCATACCCCACAACTGTACAGATATGTCCAAAGTGTCTATTAAAGTGGCCCATATCTATTGCCTATCAACCTGTCCTCCTGGGAAATCATTAGGATGATCCCAGACATATAGGTAGAAAACAGGAAATACAACTGATTGACACACATCTATGAGAACAAACCTGGCACACTAGCAACTCCCCAATACCTTATGTGACTAAGAAGCCACATATGCCCCATGTACACCCCAACTTGTTAAGCTGTGGTCAGAGTGTCTAAAGTAACAGAGTGAGATGTATGTGCATAATAGCAATGTGGAACCTGGTACTGTGTGTGGGAACATTCAGGTAGTGCTACTAAACATTCCTCCCACATGTCTGTCAGATACCAACACTGTGCCCAGAAATACAAGAATGATATGCAGTTGCTCTGAATAATGAGGTATTACACATCACTGTCACCCACACTGTCCTACAACATATAACTGTCTTGGAAATATGTATAAGAGTGTTGTAATACAAGGTCAGAATGCAAAAAGCACAGGGGATTAATAAGACAGAAAGCAGATAGGAGATCTACAGCAATATCTATATAGCAGACACAACTGTGATGGACAGTGTTTAAGTTGTAGCAGACACAGCCATGGTCTGAATCCTGGGAGTGTAATTAGGCAGCATACAGATTCATACCCCACAACTGTACAGATGAGGCCAGAATGTCCAGTATATGTGCCCATATCTGCTGCGTGTCCCTTGGCAAGTCTGTGGGATGATCCCAGATGTTTAGCCAGCAAACAGGGAATACAAGTGATTGTTGAACATCTATGAGAACACACCTGTCACTGTAGCAACCCCCGAAACTGTTAGGAGAGTAATATTTCAAGTATGTCCTATCTACACTCCCATGTTGTCAAGCTGTGACCAGAGTGTGTACAGTAACAGAGCGAGATGTATGTGTATAATACTAATGTGTAATCCAGAACTTTGTGTGGCAACAGCCAGGTAGTGCTAACAAACATTGCTCCCACAGGTATGTTGGATATCAACACAGTGATGAGAAATACAGACCATTATAACCTGTACTGTTACTGCTCACTCTGGTATTGTAGGGAATTGTGAGTGTTGCAGTTTCTCTGAATAATAAAGTATCACTGGTCACTATCACCCACAGTGTGCTACATAATATAACTGTGCAGGAAAGCATGTAAATGTGTGTGTCAGGTCACTAAAGGTGGAAGAGGGCAATATTCTAGATATGTTCTGGCATACCAGCATGTGATCAACACATGGCCAGAGTCTGTGCAGAAAGAGTTGGATAGCTATGTGCAAAACAGCAACCCAGAATCTGGGAGTATGTGTAGAAACAGTTAGTTAGTGTTAACAAACATTCCCTCCACGGGTATACCAGGCAAGAGGTGTATACTGCAGGTAAAACCAGTTCATGTGTAACGATGACAGCCATATCAATGTCCAAGCTAAGGCTATAGGGTAGTGTAGTAAGACTTGTAAGGTACAGCTAACAGCACTGACTAGGAAAGTAATGTGGACTACAGGTATATACTAGTTGTTAATTGACATCTCTCCCCCCCACCATATCTCCAACAATAATCAACATACCCACCCCAACTGGTATGTACTAATACCTATGTTCTGATAATGTCCAGTTGTTTGATAAATATTTTACTGGTTCCCATGCATGGGCTATATTGAATTGTTCTAACATTGATGGCATGGTGTCATCAATGTACCTGCATGCTGTTCTTATAACTCTGTGGTCCCATATATGCATTTGTTCTGTTTGCTATGCAACTGTTCTGTATCTGGTGTCTGGGTTAATGGGAATATCTATGCATGCTGTTATACCTAACCCTGGAATGTGTTAACTATTACTAACCCACATATGATGATGAAATCTAAACACTATAGCACGCTTGGGAAGGCCGGTCCCAGCAGACCCACCTCAGCTGGCCATGGCACCGGGCACCATCATGTCTGTGGCCCAACCCAGGACCTCCCTATCAACCCCTTTTTCTTTTCTTTTAAAGAAATTGGCACGGGGGTAAGCAGGAGTAAGCACTTTTAAGCAGCAGTAAGTGGGTTTAAGCCTGTTTGCATGGGGGCAAGCTATGCCTACACAGGTTAAGCAATTTAGAAGCTAACTGAGTATGAGAAACTGTAACCGGAAGGTAGCAGTGCTTACCTCCGCGCAAACTCACGCAAACCCATGCAAACCCACTTACAGCTGCTTTAAAGTGCCTTAATCACTCTGTATCCAATGGCCCATGTTCTTCCCAGAAGCAAAATAAACAGCCTCTGCAAGGCTCGAGTCCTAGAACCTGTACTCCATAGCCAAAGTGATGTACAGCCATGTCAGATATACATAACCCTGATGTTTCCAAAAACATATCCAGCTCAGTCATTCAACAGTACAGAGAATGTATACCAACATTTAGATGTATGTGTGTGTATAAATATATTACTATCTCAACAGATACAACATATCTATATGTATATATATATATATATATATATATATATATATATATATATATGTACACACATATATATAAATTGGTCTAGGACATTTCACTGAATACACATTTCACTGAAACTCAAATGGTTGAACACAAATCACTGAAAGCACAATTCACTGAAAACTCAATTCACTGAAACACATTTCACTGAAAGCTATATATTGGCTTTTCCCCACTGTAGAACGACCCTGGAGTTAGTATATATAGTAAGGGGGGTGTGGGAGGCACATATATATTATGTTCGGAAAATAATAATATATTGGAATTGCAAGTATCCATGTATATAGTTCATAATATTTAAAATATGTGGGGGCTACGCCCCCCCTACTCCCCAATGTGGGGGAGGTGCCCCCCACACCCCCCTTGCTATATATACTAACTCCAGGGTCACACTGCAGTGGGGAAAACGCCATATATAACTTTCTCAATGAAATGTGTTTAAGTGAATTGAGCTTTCAGTGAAAAGTGCACACTAATTTGACTTTCAGTGAAATGTGCATTCAGTGAAATTTCCTAGACCCATATAAATATATATGAACATATATACATGCAAATCTATAGGTATATATGTCTACACCTATATGTCTATATATACACAGCAAGTTACATTTATGTAAGCAGATCTATATCTATGTAGGCATATACGGACATAGTTATATATATGTAAGCAGATATATATATCTATATAGGTATATATGGACATACTTCTGTAGATAACAATGGGAAAATAACTAAGACATATATGTCCACATGCATCATTAATGGGGCTGAGAGGCCCCAAACAATATATGTCTTGTACAAATAGGTATACCCCCCACAGCCAAACATGTCCGCAAGGCAATACACTATCAAGTGTTGCAGATCCCATAACCAGGACCTGACTTGACATGGGCATCCCTAGGATACATATACACAGACACATATATGCAGATACAGATAAACATATATATATATATATATATATATATATATATATATATATATATATATATATATATCTACTGCTTTTGGTGGAATTACATTTGGTCAGAAATGATTTCAGGCAGCCCACTTCACCAATATATAGATATACATGTAACTACACATACACGGTCAGAGATATGTACAGTAAGTTACATATGTAGTACGTGCACACAATATGGAACAGCTACTATTCCTACAGTTACCACCTTACCAACTGAAGACTGTATGAGCCACCTATAGTAATGACATTCATTGCCTGCAACAGATACCCACAGACATATCAAAGGATATAACACCACACACACGTGTGCATAAATGGGAAAGCTTTATTTGTGTACTATTACAGTTGCATATGCCATGTCATATAGCTGTTTAGACATGGACATCCATATAAACTGAGTAATGCAACTGTGAAACAGTAAGACTAATAGAATAGTCTGAAAAGGATAACAAATGTTTCTGTCCAGGCTAAGGCCATCAAGTAGTACAATAGTAAAGACAGACTGTCCCACAGGATACCAAACAATCAATGGTAAGTAATGCAGGTGTATAGTTCAGCAGCCTCTATCTACACTCTGTAGACAATCCCTAGGGAGTAAAGACCTCAGATGACACAATGGGATGTGACTGTTATATAACAAGGCTTTAACCAAGGTGGATTGTATGGTAATGTGCAGCCATATACCTTAAGGCAGCTCACCCCTGATGGTCTTTAAGATTTTGGGCTTACAGGATTCTGTAGTGCTCCCATATATGCTCCCATATACATATGTGTATATATAGATATATGTATACATAGATATACGTATATGTATATATAGATATATGTATATATAGCTATATATGTATGCACATCCTGTGTGTACAGATATGCCTAGTTATGCTGGTATATACGTAGATATCCATAACAATATGTGCATACATATCTATTCTGATATACCTACTACTGTCAAAATATATGTGGATATCCATACGTATATGTGCATATGTATCTCTATCTGTATATGTGTAGACATATATTGCTCTGGGTGTGTATTTGTATATTTATGGACATATACCTACCCATCTATGTATGTCGATATGTATATCTGTATGTCTATATAGATATCTGGATAAGTTGTTGTTGTTGTCTTTCGGCTTTTCCTGGTTAGGGGTCACCACAGTGGAACTCCGGTCCGCTAATGATTGGCAGTAGATTTTCACGAACGCTGAGGTGCCAGCTCGACGTTCAACCTTCAACGAAGGCAAGCCCATTTATGCATGTCTTTCAAATGCCCACCCAACCGCGGGGAGGACATGCAGACTCCACACAGAAGGCACTCCCTTCACTCCAGCCGAGAATCGAACGGGAGAACCTTATATGTACATATATCATCACCATATGTCCTGAACATGGAGTGCAGCCTACCTCAGCCCATGTAGACCCACCTTCTAAGTGCAAGGGGATGTCAGGTATGTATAGCAGGTATAATTGTAGAGTATTGTTACTGTCATAGGGATTTTCTTCACAGACATGGTGAGTGTGGGAGGTCACATCTGCTTATAACATGTGCACCATTGGCTACTGACAGACATCCGAAGGACATCATAGTATAGTACCACTGCTAGCACATAATGCTCCTGTGTACTACAGCAGAGATACTGGCCAATATATATGGACAGTCTGACACACTCTGGACAGTTCAGAGGTATACACATAACCCCTTAGTGCAAGACATGTGGACCAATCCTGACAATGTGGATGTTAACAGCCATGTAGATGGGTATAACACATAACTAATGATATACATTTTCCCACACAGGTTGTGCATTCACACATCCCTGTCTGTCCTGCCACATACTAACCACTGGTAAGGGGGTGCCATGGCCACATACCACCCACTAGATATTGACATACATCTGTACAGCATCCCACTGCTCTGTCTGACATACATGACTGTTATGGTGGCCTGGCAGTTCATCTGGCAAGTAACTGGATGTCACATCTCACTGGGTACGTACACTAAGCTGCTAGGCATGTAAAAAAGCACTGTGCAGGCTGCAGGCAGACAGGCTCAACACTGGCCTACATTTCCTATGGGGGACTGCACATGTACCTGCACATAGATAGCAGGCTCTACAGACATGCCACAGCACAGAGTAAAATACACCTGTGTGCAGGTCCATCACCACAGCCAGTGTGAACACAGCCACAGCTACATATGGCATGCTAGCATATTATTACAGCATATGGACTATCTGTTCAACACCAGCCTTATATGTGCCACAGACACACTTACCCTACATATACTGGTCCGCTACACAGTGTGGTCCGCTGCCTGGCTGTGGTATGGGACATGTGAGTGTATGGCCCTACAAACATGTAAGCCAATAGGGTAACATATAGTGGAGCAGCATGTACCATCAAACAGAACAGGACCAAGAACAATGACATCTACCACAGTCTGTACACATGCCAAGGTACATATTAACAATACACACACTGCCGACAATCACCATGTGTACACACACCTCAGTACTGTACACTCAACCACAGAATGTCCAGGTTATGTCATCAAATATAACCCCTATTATACATTACATGTGTAGCAGTCTGATATCTCGATGGCTTGTTATCAGATATGATGTCGGTAATTATGGTGTACAGTACATATGCACCCCTTACTGCATGACATATGTACAAAGGTTGTCAGGGTTGTGGCTGGAGGCACATACACCAGGCCAATATTGACATGTTGCTGTGATAACCTCATACATTTGCTGTTGTAACAGGGTTTGTTGCACCATATGTCCTATGAGGGATATAAAGTCAGTAACTCTCACAGCTGTCACCATCTACAGACTGCAATCCTCACACTACCTTTTGCAGTTCATAGATAAGTGCTCTGTGGGTAACACCTGAAACAAAAGGCACCACACACTGCCCAGTCTGTAGATGGCCCTACACATGGGTGTTCCCTCATAAATATAGCACTGACATGGCAGGTATGTAAACATGTAGGACAGCCATATCCACACACACCCTATTAAACCAACATTACTCCAAATGCAGTATAGCAGCACTTACAGTCTGTAGTCAGGTCAGGCACATCCCCCTCCTGTGTGTTGGCCTGTTTCCACAGTGTATGTTGTTAGAGGTAAACCCCAATCCATCTGAGATGCTGTTTGCCAAACAACAGATCGAGTTCCTGCTCGCAGTGAATGAAAGCCCCAATACCAACATGATGTTCCCAGATATTGGTGTGTGTTTCCATCCAATTGGTTATGGGAATGTTACCACAGCTGTTCCACATGCAATCAGCTAGAGGAGGGCTGCAATTCATGCAGAGACCATCAGCTGATCCTGAGCAACACTTAAAATACACATGCTGCTGCCTAAGCAAAGCAGGTGTAAGTCTCCACATCCACCAGAAAGGGAGTAAGAGAGGCTGACAGAGGCACAGAAAAGCCAGGGAGGGGTGGCAGAGTAAAATGTATGCATGTTTGTGTCGCACACTTTCCAGTACAGTGTATCAACCCCCCCCCCCCGAGGACTATGTAGTGCTATCACATGTCTATGCAGTTATTGGATGTGCCACATAGGTTACATGTTGGGGAGCCCTTAGAACGTACATGTGATGGTGAGTGACATCTGCAACAGGGATATGGTAGCTATGTGGTAGGTGTAGTACATGTGCCTGCCCACATGAACAGGTGTCAACGTCAACACAGTCACACTCTCACAGGGATGAACACACATTGCCACACTTGGCAGGGCCAGGAATACAACACATCACTAGTGGGATTGCCACAACACAGTACTGTGCAGGTATTACATGCACCACAGTGGTCATATGGAGGTTATATGTGCAAAGGGTATGTGAAGGTGTCTGACATCAGACAGCATGCTTCAGTATGCCAGTGGGGGTTGTAGTGAGTGTGAATGTGGTCATACACATCATACACCACACACACAGACACGAGTGCCAGTACTGACATGCATGTGTGCACTGCATCATGGGTGTGTTGTGGTTGACGGTGCCAGATGGCTATACAAGGCTAGGTGATGGGTACACCTTGGCATCAGGCCACATGACAATGGTCTGCATTGTGGCTCTGAGGTGTAGTGTCTGAAGTTGCCCACACAGGTGGTTATTGTATTCACCATCCAGTCACCTGGGTAACTATTGCGTGTGGCCAATGCTGTGCATTGCTTGCCATGTATGTGTTCCTTGTCCATGATATGGACAGTGTCTGGGATGTGCACACCTCCCACATGCATCTACAGTGACATGTGGAACTGTACCTGGGGTGTCTGGCCCATATTGTGTACACCGATCGTTATCATCAGATGTGCCAGTCCTGGCCTCATGTGGCAGGAACTGTTCATGGACAGCAGGTTGGCCCTGCACCTACATTGATAAATGATACCGGTATTCCCTGGTGTCAGCACCATCTGTCCATACAGGGCTTGTGTTTCAGGCATGTTATGTCCTTTGTGGGTCACATTTGATGGCACCACAGGTGTTCAGTGGGGAACATGGGGGAGGTGCGCTGTCAGCATGTACATGCCTATTGGACTAATCAACAGGGTGCCATGCTCTCTGTAGCCCACTGCAATCACACCATGGTTACTATCAGTGGGCAGTATTCTGGGTACTACCAACATAGTGGCTGTTACCTAGACAAGTGTGTGTATGTATGAGAAATGGGTTGAGAGTGTACCCTGGGTAATACAAGGGTTGCTAATGTTGTTCAGCTGGCATTGATGTCATATTTAGCGGTATGGATTTGCACCCCAGCCTCTTGGCTATTTCACATCTGTTATCCCTGTATGGTGGACATTGTGATATATACTTGGCCCACCATATAAGAAGTTTGCAAAACCCACTCCACATTGAGTCCAGTTGTTACACACTCACAACCACCGCCACACAGGATATGAATGACAAACACAGACACCCACCTGTTATGTCTGGGATTAGAACTCCTACCT
The DNA here is from genome assembly GCF_019279795.1 of Protopterus annectens. Lineage (NCBI taxonomy): Eukaryota > Metazoa > Chordata > Ceratodontiformes > Protopteridae > Protopterus > Protopterus annectens. The sequence goes on from NC_056744.1 coordinate 1,154,219,042, forward strand.
AACTAGTATATTACACTATAGCATGACGCCGTTATAGGACACACCACAGAGATTACTGGAGTCCTCTTTCCCCAAAGGTGTATTTCACAGTGAATGACATCAGCAGGACTGCCAAAGTAGGGCATTTGAATTGTAGGGAGTGTGACTAGCCTAAAATGCATTGCTCCCTACACAAACATAGAAACACACACAAAATATCCACAACTGCCATGTGTGGGGATAGAACCCCTACCAGAGTTCTATATCACACTATAGCATGTTGCTTTTATAGGACACACCACAGGGATTACTGGTGTTCTCCTTTCCCGAAGATGTATTTCACAGTGAATGACATCAGCAGGATTGCCAAAGTAGGGCATTTGAATTGTAGTGAGTGTGACTAGCCTAAAATGCATTGCTCCCTACACAAACACAGAAACACACACACGTGTCATGTGTAGGTACAGAACCCCTACCAGAGTTATATATCACACTACAGCATGATACTGTTATAGGACACACCAAGGGGATTACTGTTGTTCTCATTCCCCAAAAGTGTATTTCACAGTGAATGGTATCAGCAGGATTGCCAAAGTAGGACATTTGAATTGTAGTGAGTGTGACTAGCCTAAAATGCATTGCTCCCTACACAAACATAGAAAACATCCACACATGCCATGTGTAGTGATAGAACCCCTATCAGAGTTCTATATCACATTACAGGATGATGCAATTATAGGACGCACCACAGGGATTACACGGAGTTCTCCTTTCCCAAAGGTGTATTTCACAGTGAATGACATCAGCAGGATTGCCAAAGTAGGGAATTTGAATTGTAGTGAGTGTGACTAGCCTAAAATGCATTGCTCTCTACACACACACGATTGCTAAATCTGGGATTAGAACTCCTACCAAACTAATTTATCACACTACAGCAGTATGCAGTTATAGGATGCACTACAGAGATTGCTGGACTATAGTCTTCCCAGAGGTGTATTTCTAGGTGGATGACATCAGCAGCCTTGCCAAAGTAGAGCATTTGAATTGTAGGGAGTGTGACTACCCTAAAAAGCTTTGTCTCTACACAGACAGACACACACACACAAACACACACTTGCCAAGTATGGGATTAGAACTCCTACCTAACTAATTTATCACACTACAGCAGTATGCAGTTATAGGATGTACCACAGAGATTACTGGGCTACAACTCTCCCAAAGATGTATTTCACAGTGGATGACCTCAGCAGGCTTGTCATAGTAGGGTTATGGGGAGGGCAGTGTGTGTGCATGGGCCATAACCCATTCATTTAGAGGGTGACACACCACATGCGGGCACACAGGGTCATATTTCACAGGTACATGTATACGGTTGCTCGATGACTACTTCCTTGTACAGTCATGTTGCACAGCTAGCATGTACACTAGATAGTCTGCAATGCTGACAGATACCAGTGGCTAGTCTCTACAGTGAGTGACATCTGAACCTCATATGGTTGTGACCTTTTGGCTGTGTGCTGGGTGGGACAGGCCTTGATGGCTCCTTGTCACATTAACCCTCTTCCACACATCTATGTATGTCTACTTCTGGCTTCTTAGAGTGTTGTCCTTAGATATATGTCTGTATTCCTGTCCACTGTGTGTGCAAAGCACGTGTGGTGCATACTGAGGAGTGTCTGCACTAACATCTGTGACTGCCAGATATGTCTTGTCTACTGGTGTTTGCAGACATGGCCTTCATGTGTTTAAGTGTGTGAGCATGCCCAGTATGACCTTTCAGTATGTTGTTGACTGACATTGCCTTCATTTCTCTAAGTGTGTGAGCATGCCCATTATGCCCATCTGTATTGCATGTGTGGATCAAGTCCATGTAGTTTGTACTGCAGTGCTGACCTTTGTGTTGTACACCTACAGGTAGCATACTGTTTCTGCAGGGTATCTGTTGATCATTTGGCATTGACTGTTACTACATTTCTACATAGGATGGGGGGGCACACCTGACTATATCTACATTTCTACACAGGATTTGGGGGGGGGGCACACCTGACTGTTACTTCATTCCTATGTAGGATGGGGGGGTACACCTGACTATTTCTATATTTCTACACAGGATTGAAGGGGGCACACCTGACTGTTACTACATTTCTACATATGATGGGGGGGGGGGCACACCTGACTATTTCTACATTTCTACACAGGATTGGGGGGGCACACCTGACTGTTATTACATTACTACGTAAGATGGGGGGCCCTCCTGACACTTGTACACATTTGCTATGACTGTACTGGTATGTCAAGTACTCCATTTCATTCTGTATTCTTACCTATCATGCTGACTAGAGGCATACCAGTGTACTACAGATCTTAGCTTTGATTTACCTACATATTAGTTTCTGACTTCATACCCTTCAGAACTAATGTCCCACTGCCTGACCTACTGTAGTCTGTCTGTGTAGGCCTGGGGGGGGTTACCCATAGGCATCATTCAGAAGCCATAGTACAGCCACAGCCTTTGTTTGTGTTTGTCTACACCTGTCCTGCTGGCTGTGACTGTTCTTGGGTATGTGAACTCCCCTGACTGGCATGTGTGAGTCACTTACCTTGTGGGTGTCCCAATATTGAGGGTGGTGCTGCAGGGCTGCCTATGTCAGATGCACATAGTACACTCCCTACACATGGTTGAGCACAGGTAGTGTAATGTTTGGTATCCATTTTACTGTATGTGAGAGTCAGAGAGAGGTGTTATTCCCTGGTCCCTCCTGTGTCAGTGTAAGTGCTATGTGTTGCCTCTTTGCCAAGGCCAGGGCATACTGGGCATGCCTCCTTCTGCCTACTGGGGCAGGCTTAGGTTGTTCCTCCTCTGAGTCACTCTGTGCCTGTGCAAGCCTTGGCAATGGTAGGGGGCTGTGTGGCCCTGCCCCATGCTGTTCCTGCTGCAGCTGTTTCTGCGGGATCATATTGTGTAGCATGGCACATACGAGGACAATTTGGGTGCATGTAGCTGGTAAGTACTGCAAGGCTTCATCAGATGTGTCCAGGCACTGGAACCATGACTTGAGCATTCCAAACACATGCTCTACTATAATTCTGGTCTGTGCGTGTGCCTCATTATGGAGTTCTTGTTCGGGTGTGTGTGCATTTCTGATGGTTGTCATCAGCCACGGTTCTAGTCTGTATCCAGCATCCCCCACTAGGTGACCGTGAGGGATGTCCCCATTGGCAAATCTCTGGTACAGCTGCATCAGATGCCAGATGTGGGAATCGTGATAGCTTCCAGGGCAGCCAGCACACACATTCATTATTATGCCCTGGGAAGCTCACACAACCTGGCAGTTGATGGAGGGGAAGCCCTTGCGGTTGTTGTGGACCCTACTCCACTCACCGGGTGGTGCTTTGATGCATATGTGCATGCAGTCTATAGCACCCACTACCTCAGGGTATTCTGCTATTTTGTGGAACAGTTGCATATTGCTGGCCAGCGCCTCATGGGTGTTGGGGAAATATACATGCTCACCGACATGTTCTGACATGGCATCCAGGAACTGGTGGAGTACCCTGGATGCTGATGCCTGTAAGATCCCCATCATATCCCCAGCTGGCCTTTGGAAGGTACCTGTAGCTAGTATTCTTAGGCCTACACATACCTTGGTATCCACTGGGATGGGTTCCCCTCTGTTAGTTCTGTGTGTGAGGCGTGGCCGGCACAGCTCAACAATTTGCTATATGAGGTCCCTGTCCACCCTATAGTGCTCCACTATCTCCAGCTTATGTAGCTCCTGGTAGGGTACCCTGGGTCTGTACACTCTTCTCTGTCTCCTCACTGTGGGTTGGTCGACAGCATTCACATCCTCACCACCCTCAGCTTCTTCCACAAGTTGTTGTATGATAGCTATTGCAGCCCCTATCATTTTGCTGCTGTGAGTGTTAAAGGTTCCCCGCTTGTTTACACCGGTGGTGTAGAGTGTGGGAAAAACAGAGGGGAAGGTGTTTGCATAGATTATAGTAGTGTTCTGGGCTGGTCTGGTCTGCTGCCTGTGTAATTGGCTGAGTCTGATACATTTCATCTGCCAGCTTTTCTACTTCTCCTTGATTATGTTCCTCCTGCTGTTTTCTCTTCCTGTTTGCCTTCCTGTTTAAGCGTGGGGGTACACCACGCAAACAGAGTGCTGAAATGTGCACAGTGCTGCTATTTCCTGGTTTAACTTTTTTTCCCTTTAAAACCCAGTGTGTGGTGCGCACACCCGCTTAGGCAATGTACAGAGTGCTAGGCAGAGTCAGACACACACCCTTGCTTAGCTGTGCTTAGCTAGGAGTAAACCTGAGCCACAGGGCTCCAATCCACTACAGTATACCTGACACCCCCCCATGATGTCACCTAACTCCTAGGCTTGCAACAAGCTATTCCTACTCTTACACTGTTGGGACCTGACTAGCATGCTAGGGAAAACTGGGATTCACTATCATTCCCCTCATTTGCATAGGATTGCCTGCTAATGCATAGTTACATGTCTCACACTGAGCCTCCCCCTTAGCAACCACTACTCACTGGCCATGTTGTCTTCTGCCTGCCATTGACTTGCATGGCAAAATAGTGATTTTAGTTAGAATGCTTATTTTAAGTCCATTTTATTATTTTCCCCTGATCCTGTTTATGCGCCTCTACCCTACGTTTAAACAGCCGAGATCGGCTAAAATAAATATAAGTTAATTTTTTAAATTTTTTTGCCTGTTTGCAATGCCAATGGCCTTATACTTAGCCATTGGCATGCTTACTACCTGATATGCAGCCTTTATTTGGAGCTGTCACAGCTCCGTTTTGGAGTTTGCAGAAATGTACTCGGTTACTAACCGAGTATATTTCTACAGATTGCACTAGTCCTGCACAGTCGGTTGCAAGCTTCCTGGATTGCAAAATCACCTCATTTGCATGGATTTCTCCTGCAAATGGGGTGATTTGCATACAGGGGCTTAGTCCATTCAGGAGTGCTCATGCACGCCCATGCAGGCTGTTCCTGGATCGCACAGCCGACATATTGCCTGCTAGAGCTCTTGCACCGAACTTGCATGCCTTGCAAGGCATAGTGAATCCGGGGGATTAAGTAAATATGTATCTTTGTGTAAAAGTTATATAAAAGATTCAGCTGACTTTTTGCATACGTTATACCAATGGCATTGTAAATGCAATGATACTGTTTTTTTATTAGTGTGCTTGGATATAAACTCTTTATTTACAGTCATTCCTAATCAATACAGTATTGACATAAGAAAATTTTTGAATATGGAAGCAAATATGATACATAGACAAATTTGAGAATGTTTGTATGATGATTGATATTATTTTAAATAACAATTTTTTTGTTTAATGGAAAACCTTATTTGCAGGTATCGGGTATTGCCATGGGTATGCCCATGGCAAACATCTATGCTAATATTGTGCTAAGTCAATGGGCGAAAAAGTATATATATATATATATATATATATATATATATATATATATATATATATATATATATATATGAAGATGATGTATATGTTAAGTGTAAGCTTCTATTCTACAAAAGATTTGTAGATGACTGTTTTCTGATCTGCGATGGAGATGAAAATAGCCTTAAATAATTTGTTGAACGTCTGGAAAGTAGTACTGACTTCTTAAGATTTTAGATGGAATGTTCTTTAAAAGCGATTAATTATTTGGATATAAGATTAGAGAAGGATGGGAAGAATATAAAAAAATTGTGTATATAAAAAAACAGTCCAAACAAATACATATGCATAAAAATAGTATGCATGCCCCACATATCTGTAGAGGCATAGTAAAAGGTCAATTCACTAGAGTGAGTAGGCTAAATACTGATGACGTAAAGAATAAAGAACAAAAGGAAGAAATGGCTACAGAATTCATTGATAGAGGCTATACAACTGACGTGGTTTATAAAATTATGACTGAAGTTCTAGAGGAACCACTGCTTCCAGGTAATCAGAGATTAGTATAAATGCAGGCTGCTTTATTTCACTCAAAAAATTTTTGTATCCATTGATAAAGGCTGAATAGCCGAAACCGGTCTGGATTTGGAGAAATTATAAATAAATAATTATATCTTCATTACTGTGTGTTCACTATCGTTTTTGCTGGTCGTTGGTGGTTTTACATTGTTGGTTTGACCTTGCAAGCCATCCTTGCGGAGCGTATGGTTTTCTGCTGACGTTCTTGGCTTCGCTGGTGGTTCTCGATAGTGACACAGCATTTCTGTGTTGGCAGCGCCGTTTTGGCATCCTTTTGGTATTTTTTTAGTCGTTTTTTCTTCGTGAAGCAGTGGATGTTATAATTCTTGTCAAGCTTTAACCACGTTGGGTAATTGTTTAGTTCTAAGTGGATGGGGAACTAGCATATTGACCAGGGAAGGATTACCTTGAGAGTGCTTCGGTTGACATGTGGATAAGCTTGGGGGCCTAAAGCCAATTTCGATGGTTCACTCTACTACTCTGTGGCAGCTGTTTGGTAACTTTTTTCTGTGCATATTTGTGTACAGCGTTCCATCCACTGGATTCAAGAATTTGCGGATCACAAGCCTATAAACTCAGGAATAACTCAGGTACTGTGATTATTGGCAGGACACAAATCTAAACTTTTAGTCTCACTTTATATTAACCATTTTGTTACATTTTGCGATCTTTTTTGCATTGGTGTTGTTAGAGGTTGGCAGTACTGGTGGATTACAGGCTGATAAATCAGAAAATAATGGAAGGCATTTGGATTATCGTTGATGGATTAGAACTGGTGAAAACATCATTTTGACTTTAACTTTTGAGATTTATTGGATCTCGAAATGTGTTAGTAAATGGTTGACTCTAAATGCTACATCCTTCAAGACCTGGTATATATGTTCAATTGCAATATTATAATAATATCAGCTATATGTTGTGACAGGTTTGTCTTATAAAGTGGGATACATTCTTTTTCATAGAATGCAAGAATTTGATACTATAATTGAAGTGTCACATTTACCACAGTTACTAATGCATGTGTGTATATTGACAAACTATTGATGCCATAGTTGGTCTGGTATATGTAACAACAGGAATGGATTTATAGCAGTACAGTATACTTTGATCAATGAAAAGTTAATTCTATTCATAACAGCTAAATGGAAGTGTAGTAGGGCATACTACCTTCACTTTATTCTTGAGTATGAACAACTATGTTTGTTACAGTCATTTAAATGTGTGAAAAGCCATCGCTTTGAAATTGTATCTCTAGTTAACATTTGGATTAGGTTGTCACATGTACTACCTGGACTAGTTAGTGTTGAAATTTCTGGTAAGGGAAACATGTGCTAAGGGGTTCCAAAAGCTCAATTGTTATATGTCATGTGATGAATAATAATACATCTTTGTATACTATTTAGCAGGAACAACAAGCCTATTCAGTATTGCATTTCGAATATAGAGTATACATTGTTTTCACAAACATATATGTGCCAAGCATAATGCAGACATACTGATAGACACATATATAGATAAGTGTGGATGTTCATGATTTATGAGTATGGTTTATTCCTAAGTTGTGTTCTTTGACCAAATATATTATAGTGTAACTTTTGAAAAATATTCATATATATATTTTTTATTGACACCCAGGTTCTCAGTGCAGTCACTGTTGAACTATTACTAATTTGGATATATTGATTGAAACAGAATTTGTTTCTAGTTGGTCAAAATACACAAATATATTTCAAAAATGGATTTGGAGCAACTACTAATGGGATTATGTGCTGATCGGCATGACATTGGAGTGTTTGGTACGAATAACATGTCAAGCAGTAATCCGAGTGGCTCAAATATTAATATTAACAATGGCTGTGAAATGGCCTTCAATAAATTTAACAAGGATCTTAAAAACTTACGTGCCAATATATGGTATCTCAGACTTTTTAAGGCATATATTAACAAGGATATTACACCAAGAGGACTAAGAGTCAAGTTACAGCCTTTGGTCAGTAGGTCGGAGGACAGGCTGACCAAAGAATGGAACCAAGCTCTTCAACAATCATCAATGATGTTTGTAAAGATCCTTGCTTCTTATTATAAGAGAATGGTGGACATTTGTTTAATGGAAGTAAAAGCTTCATGTGAAGAATGTAAGAAATATGAATCACAACCAACATATGCCACTTTGGTTAGTAAATTATCCAAAGACTTGGCTAATTTTGACCAACTAACTAAAGACAGGAAAATACGTAAGTTTAATAGGGACTGCACTGATTACCAAAGGGGTCGTCCTTTTGATACATCAAAAACTGTGAGATTCTATGATTTTGGTCAAAGGACACCAGGAAATAAACCTAAGAAAAGGCCTAGGTCTATCCTGAAATCCTCTGACAAGACTTTAGTTAGTACTTCAGGGGAAGACTCATCATGCACAGATAATGACTGTAATAACTATCGAGAATCACCTAGAAGCAAAAAAACTAATGTTCAGTACCCTTTAGACATACAAACAAGCGACGAGGGGGTCGCAAGCACAAATATAGGAATAAGATCCAATTCCATGGAAGGACTGATACAAACAATGTTGAATTGACAGAATTTGAGTTTCATAATGTTTTGAACCTTTCTAATGTTCAACTGACAGATGTACAAACTACACTACTAAATAAAGGACTTGGTTTTATTCCCAGTTTTTTCATTGATGAACATAGCATTGTTAAGGATGTTTTGTCTTTTTGTCGTAACCTGAATTTGAAATTATTCTTTTCAGATAACACCTCTCAAAGATCACTTGATTTCAAATTCTTAAAATCAGACTTTCAACCGCCCATGAACAAACATGTCTCTATTTTCCAACAATCTGTACTCAGGGATTTACATTTTCATCATAATGAATCATACATTCTGGGCCAGAATATGTCACCCATGGAAAAGGTAGCCTTGGAGGAATTAAAGCATAATCGCGACATTGCCATTCTGCCTGCAGACAAGGGAGGTGCTGTGGTGGTTATGAACATTGGGGAATACCTCGATGAGGGAAAAAGACAGTTAGCAGATACTAGGTGTTATATGCAAATGTACATCGACCCGACTGGGGTCTTTAAAAAAGAAATAGACTCTTTTCTTAAACTAGCAGAGGATGATGGTATTATAACAAAAAATACTGTTAAACATCTCACTGTAAAGGACCCACAGAAACAAATCTTGTATCTTCTTCCAAAAATACATAAGTCCATTTCAAAACCCCCAGGTAGACCCATTGTATCAGGGATAGGGTCCTTGACTGAACCACTATCAGCATTCCTAACACAGTATCTTAAACCCCTTCTAACATCAGTTAGGGCCCGACTACAGGACACCACGCACTTTTTACAAATTTTGCAGGATACACAGCTAGAACCAGACTGGTTAATGTGCACGTTGGATGTTAAATCTTTATACATGAGCATTCCACACAGGGCGGGACTACAATCCCTGCAATACTGGCTTGAGAGAACAAACTTATATCCTCTGGGCTTTAATACCTTACTTGTCTGCATGGCGGAACATGTATTAAACAAAAATGTCTTTTATTTCCATGGAGAATGCTTTTGGCAGTTACAAGGGACAGCAATGGGAGCTTCCTTTGCACCCATTTATGCGGATTTATTCATGGCCTATTTTGAAGAATGTATGATATATGATAGATCACATAACATTTACATGGTGGAAATCGATATCTGGCGACGATATTTGGATGATTGCTGGATGGTGTGGAAGACGGATGAAGTATATTTAAAGGAATTCATGGATTACCTGAATGGTAACATTTGGGGTATTGAGTTTACGGTTACAAGTAACATTAGTACTATCGACTTTTTGGATGTTACTGTTTACCGTAACAAAGATGACACTCTAAGTACTAAAACATTCAGAAAATACCCTCAATACAATTCTTTCTTACATGCCTCCAGTATGCACCCGAACCACACCATCCGCAACATCCCTAAGTCTCAATTTATGCGTATTAGATGCATTTGTTCATCTCATGAGGAATTTGAACATGCCAGACTAGATTTATACCACAGATTTCAGGACAGAGGATATAGAGACATGGACATATATCAAGCTAGCTCATGGAGCAAAACCATAGATAGAAGGACATTGTTACAATACAAAAAATCAGGGCATGCTCATCAGGAATCTGTCTTGAGATTTGTTACCACATATGGCAGGAACCAACCAATTGTCAGGGATATATTGAATTCCAACTGGAAAATTCTTTTGGCTAATGACAGTTTAAGGACAATATTAGGCCCTCAGTTTCAGATGTCATACAGACGAGGCAAGAATTTGGGAGGGCTATTTTCACATTACAAAAACAGAGAAGGGGGAGGAGCGGTATATCATCAGACCACTATCAGTGGAGATAAATTAATTGGTACTTTTCCATGTGGTCACTGCTGCTCTTGCCTACAAGTCAGTACACTAAAAGAATTCACCAGTGCCAACACCAATCGTGTATTTAAAACAAGGGTGTTTGGAAATTGTAGCAGTACATGGATTATCTACTTAGCTACCTGCCAATGTAAAGCCTTCTATGTTGGTCAAACTTCTAGATCTCTTAGAATAAGGATGACAGAACATCGTAGTGACATGAGGAACAAAAAAGAAACAAATGCTTTGTACAGACATACGATACAACATCCCAATGCTCAGTTTATGTTCATGATCATTGACAAAATTCAGGGAGATAGGAACAACCAACAAGGTTGGCACACCATTTTAAACCATAAGGAACAATATTGGATCACCAACCTTGGATGTTTATTTCCCCCAGGTCTGAATGACCATCTGTGAGTTTCATATAATACTGGATGATTTCATAATTATGGTTACAATATCAAATACTCATACAGATCAAGAATTAGTACGAACAATTCAATGGTGGTTAGGCCTACCACTATTCACATTATACTCAACAAAGTATGGTAAAAAATTTTTTAGGATACAAACATGTATATGCATGGATTTGTATTCGTATCTGTTATGATGGCTTGAAACATTGAGTATTGTATGATTACAATGATGAATTTGTACTTTCTACAAGGAGATTATTTTAAATCATTATAATCAACAGTATAGCTGATAATGAGGCTACAATTTTTTGACCCTATTTTGTAATACATTATATGATCATTACTTTTTTATTTTTTATTTTAGTTCTTATCAACATGTGGTCATCACACTAAAATATATATACCAGTTGTATATAGATGTACCATTTTCTGTTTTTGAATACCAAGGTATGTACATATAAATAAATATAGACTATGTTATTGGTTTATCACCATGTAATGCGTATGCCCATATGATGACTCTTTTCCAAAGCTTTGATTTTTATCTTTGAAAATATGATTTAACATCTATATTTCTGGCATTTAATGTCACTGGTCATATGCTTTGTAACTAAGATGGCATATGCATTTTGATACTCCATCCACTAGGTGGTGCTGTACCACTGCTTCCAGGTAATCAGAGATTAGTATAAATACAGGCTGCTTTATTTCACTCAAAACATTTTTGTATCCATTGATAAAGGCTGAATAGCCGAAACCGGTCTGGATTTGGAGAAATTATAAATAAATAATTATATCTTCATTACTGTGTGTTCACTATCGTTTTTGCTGGTCGTTGGTGGTTTTACATTGTTGGTTTGACCTTGCACGCCATCCTTGCGGAGCGTATGGTTTTCTGCTGTAGATCAGATAGTACAGCTCCATTTTTTAGTTCTAAAGGAGAGACCATATTACATCAGAATGTAAACCTAAGATAAGAAAATAAATTAAGATATGTTCTTCTTCTTCTTTTGGCTTTTGCTGGTTAGGGGTCGCCACAGTGGATCATCTGTCCGCTCATGACTGGCAGTGGAGTTTTACAGTGTCGAGTTGCCAGCCCGGCACCCAACCTTCCATAGAAGGCACACACACACACACACACACACACACACACACACACACACACACACACACACACACACACACACACACACACACACACACACACACACACACACACAGTCACACCTAGGGCTAATTTAGTGTCCAATCCACCTACTGCATGTCTTTGGGATGTGGGAGGAAACCGGAACACCTGGAGGAAATCCACGCGACTACAGGGAGGACATGCAGACTCTGCACAGAAGGCACCCCAGCCGAGAATCGAATCATAGAACCTCTTGCTGTGAGGCATAAGTTAAGATATGTTATGACATTTAATAACAGAATTGAAGATGTGGAAAGAGTTATTAGGAAGAATTGGAGTGTTCTCCTAACTATGCCAGAGATGAAACATATCATTAGTGAGCGACCTATGTTTGCATATAGGAATGAAAGAAATATTAATAGAAGACCATGTTACAAAGATTTATATGAAAATAAAGATAAAATTAGTTCAAAACAGGGCACACATCCTTGTCTGAACTGTAGTTGTTGTAAGGACTTTGTGAATGATATTTATTTTATTCACCCTACAACTAGAGTAAAATACACTTTTGATAGCTATACCTGTTGTAATACTACACAGATATATTTAGTGATCTGTGTACAATGTTCACCTTTCTACATACGAAAATGTAATAGAAAATTAAAAGACCATATAATAGAGCATAAATCAGAAACTAAGAGGAATGTAGAAATTAATGGCTGGCCAAACATATATTGGAAAAAGGTATAAGCCATTCTTTCAAATTTAGGGTTATTAGAGTTTTGCAGAAAAATGACAGGGGTGGTGATATAAGTAACAAACTAGAGAAAACAGAATTTGCATAGATTCTAAGATTAAATGCAGATGTATTCTCTGGTTTGAATAATGCTGTACGCTTAAGGCCAGTTTTGCAGAAAAAGCAAATGATGTTGCCTTAATAATTTTTTACGTGCCTGAACTTTTTATATTTTATATTAACTAGATGTTTCATTAGTGTTTCATTGTTTCTTTGATTTTACTGGTTGGCAGCGTCACATGTTTATACTTTTTAAATATTTAAAATGTGTTAATTAAAACTGATTTTATATGCACCGAGGAAGGGGAAACCTGAAAGCTTTGTTACTTGTTTTATTAAAACTGTGAACATTTCTAGTGTTTGTTTTTTATTCAATGTATCCTACATGAACTCAGGCATCAGCTGTCAACTCCATTAGACACCCTATTCAACCAAAGCCTGAGCACTGGCTTCATCCCAGCTGAATGGAGGACATCCACTTTCATCCTTCTACACAAAGGTGGAGCGTCCAGTGACCCGGGCAATTGTAGGCCCATCAGCCTAACTAACCTGATCTGTAAGACCATGGCATGCTTTATCATGGACCTTATAAACAGGGACATTGGCAACCTCCAAACCCTTGACCCCACACAGTTTGTTTTGTCAAAGGGAGATCATGCCTGTTAAACTTGGTCAGCTTCTTCGAAACAGTCAACAAAGCCATGGGCGAGGGGAAGACCATGCACACCACCTACTTTGACCTAGCCAAAGCCTTTGACACTATTCCCCAGTCGGCCATAATAGATAAACTCTCCCAGCTAGGCATCGACCCATATGTTACCAGATGGGTACCTAACTGTCTCACTGATAGAACCCACTCAGTCAAAGTAGGGGGAGCCACCTGTAGTATTGGACCCGTAACAAGTGGTGTGCCCCAAGGATCAGTCTTGGGGCCTCTACTGTTTGGGATATACTTTTCTGAGGTACAAGCCAAAACCAGTGGTCTGTGGCTGACCAAGTTTGCAGATGACTGCAAGCTGGGCGCTGTCTTAAATTCCCCTAGTGATGTGAATATCCTTTAAGAGGGCCTTAATCATACTAATGACTAGTGCCAGAAGCATGGCCTCAGACTGGATGCCAAGAAATGCATCATTATCCCCTTTGGGGAAAATGGCATCCCCACTAATTATCAATTAATAACAACATACTAAGCACGCAATCAGTCATGAGGGACTTGGGCACCCAGGTTGACAGCAACTTCACTTTTGACCACCACATTGCCTCTGTTGTATGGAAGACTTTCTACATGGCCCACCTCATAAATAAGGGTATTTCATTCAGGAACAAGGCAGTCATTTCATTCAGGAACAAGGAAGTCATAACATCCCTGTACTCCTCCCTTATCAGACCCATTATCGAGTACAATGCTCCCTTCAGCATGTACCTTGTCAAGCACATGCAGCAATTGGAAGGACCACAGAGGTTCCCGACCAGGAAATTCCAGAGTCTCAAACACCTGTCCTGTACAGACAGGCTAAAAGCCCAGTCCTTCTACTCAGTCTCAGACAGACTGCTCAGAGATGACCTGTGTCTGGCATACAAGGCCATCTCAGACCCAGCCTTGATGGAGTTGTTGCATATCCGTAAGACAAACTCCACTCGAGCAACCCACACGCAAGGCCTGAACCTGGTCTGTGACATTAATAGAACTTGTTGGCAGGATAGATTTGTGTCCCAAAGACTCCCCCATTTGTGGAATAGACTCCCTCTCCATGTCAAGCAGGGTACCTCTCTAGCCCTCTTTAAGAGGAACCTGGACGACTGGATGGGAAACAGAAAATACACCCTTGGGATCCCACCTGTGTCCCTGCTGGACAAGGGAAAGAGGTGCCGACTTTGAGGGAACATGAGTGAAATTCTTGGCTAGGCTTATAAGGTCCTCCGGGCCAATAGCCTAGTATCATCCTATGAACCTATGAAACTAACCACTGGGCCATGGTGAATTTTGCCCTGTTCTCCACTGTAGTGCTGTCTTAGAGTTGGTATATTTAGATAGGGGGTGTAGGGTGGGAAAGCCCCCAACGCTGGTGGGTTTAGTTTGCTTCCATTCGTATAGCTGTCATTGGTGGTCCAGTGGTTACTTTCCTGGAGTGAAATTTCAACAATCCAGGAGCTTGGCATTCTGAAGTTTCAGTGTTGTCATCTCAGTGATTTGAAAGTTGATGTTCCAGTAGGTTGACATTTCAAAGTAGACCCCCGGAAACACTTAGCCCACAGTTTTATTCTGAGAAGCTGGATGTAGTGACAGTAGCATTACAGGACACAATGTGGGTAGGAGCAGTAGTGCAATGCATCTGTATGGTTGTGACTGCTGGGCTTACAGTTGAGTAACCAACTGCAAATGTGCATGCACTTTGCAGCACAGACATTGGGGCAGTGAGTAGGTCCACTGAGAGTGGGTCTTCCTGTCTCCACTGGATGTAAACCACTCAGTGTATAGTTATGGCATGTAACACCTGGTTTATATTATGGCACTGCTCTATCACCACTGTAGCAAGGCTTTTGACAGAGCGTTCAACGGATAACACACTGACATGCTGTGCAGCTAATGCTGCCATGACTTCTTCTTGTCTGTGCTCCTGACCTTCAAGAAGCACATGCAGCTGGTGTGCTAGATGATTAGTGGCATGGGCATGAGCACACTGGTCAGAGCCATGACGTTGTTGTGAACATTCATTTGCCTGTAATAGAAGGCGGATACCCTCTGACACACATTAATGTACATCAGCTATACTCCCACATGTAGTCAGATGGACAGTATCATTTCATCATAGGGAACAGTCACTATCACTACCATAATCTACATGGAACAGTAGGTCACAGTCATCATCATATCCATCATCTGATGTCCCTATATCATCAGAATGGCAGGCCAAATTATCCTTCCTATTGAAGGGTACACCATGAGCCCCATTTCTGTTCCCCTCTGGCCTAGACAATGAACCCAATGCAGTGCCTATTTGGCATTGGCCATACTACCTCAATGAGGCACATCACATCCCACCTCACGTCAGCAGACGGGCTAATGGTGGAGGCAGGTAGTGGACATGCTGGAAAAAAAGACATGCCATATACATTCACTGAAGTCAAATGATCCTACTTAATACTGATATTCAGACAACTATATAACAACAAGGCTAATGATTATCTCGGCTTACCAGGTTGTCATGAGTGTGGGTGGTTCAAGGATCCTACATAACAGAGATACGCCAAGTCAGTTACTTACCAATCACATATGAAAGATAATGTCAATACAGCTACTAAACCCTGACATGCCCTCCTCTGACTCCACTGTCAGTGGAGAGGGCTGAAATGACACTCGTGTAAAAAGATAAACGTAAATAACTCAGTAGTAAGTGTATACAAGCCATCATGTAGCATCCAGCCTGAGGTATAAAAAAGCTATACATATACAAATCCCAGATGGGTGATGGTGATGCCATGATTGCAGGTGAACTAGATCACATTAGTCATGAAGGGCACAGATGTAATTATCAGTAGTGAAATTTAGCAACCATATAGACTGCCCTCCTAAGTAGGTCCTCCCTAGTTGGGAAGTGTATCATTCGATGTACAGCAGATTCTGTATTATAAACTGGCAAATAAACAACCATGTGAGTATAATCCTAAGTCATAACAGGAGGCAGAGGCGTACAACAGCTATGGATAACACTACCAGGAAATGAGACAATTACATGACAAATGGTACACATGTCATGCAGATGTCCCCGTGTAGGAAACAAACCAAAATTAATATAACAGATTACAGGTGTGCTAGACAGTGCAACAGAATAGCAACAATATGAACAACATTACCAGGTCTGTTTGTGCCCAGTGATTCATGGACCATGTCTTGTGCTGATGTATCTGAAGGTTACAATGGCACACAAACAACAACATGTAAGTGTACTCCGTAGCCATAACAGGAGTGAGAGGCACACAATAACTGTCATGTTATTCAGTCCTATTTCTTTTAGGAGTGATTTGATGATAGAAGTGTATTATCGCCCCCTAAGCCTCCTTTCTTTTAGTACTGGTTTTAAGGGGACTAATGCGTTAAGGCCAGGACTTTGACTGGCACGCAGGTTCATAATCCATTCCATTTCTATTTTTTCAGTTCTGCTGAACAAATCTCCACCTCGTGCTGTAACTGAAACATGAGTTAATATCATAAATTTGAAGCTATGCCCTAGATTATGCTTTATATGCTGATACAAAGCATTAACTTCTATCTTATTATTGATGTCTCTTAGATGCCGTAAGATACATGCTTTGAACTTCCATATGGAAGCTTGCCTTCACCACAATGTCATCCCAAGGGGCTTGAGAGTTAGATGCATGCCTACCTATGGGAACACATACCCGGATTTATTGGTGATTTATTGTATCATCAAATCACTCCTAAAAGAAATAGGACTGAATAACATGACAGTAAAGCTATACAACTAGCTACTAAAGAACATGTGAGAATGGACTCCTCCCAAGAGGACAGAATAACCAGTGACATACTTGCAGGAACCCAGGAAGTTAAACTGATTTGGTAGTGTATATAAAAAGACAGATTGGATACAAGTAGTAAGTGTATCCAATGAATAATGAAGGCAGAGAGCCTTATTTGAATATAATACCTCATTGACCAATACCTAGAATACACACAGTATAAAAGGAAGAGCAAAGCAGATAAATACAGGATCTGAAGAAGGTTTACAACCGAAAGCACTTATCCGTTCCTGTGTCTGTTTTTGAACACAAGCAGCATGCTTATTTGAAGTTGGCTTTAGAACTAGGAATATTTTGGAACCTGCTCCAGTGACTTTGCAAACAGGCAGTTTGCTGATTCCAGTTGGCTTCAGAGGAAGGAAGAATCATCTATCCTGGAATTCGTTTTAGTGCACAGGCAGCACGTTGATTTGAAGTTGGTCGTAGACTTTGGAACTCATTCCGGTGTCTTTGAACACGGGATGCATATTGGAATAAATTGGCTTTAGAGAAGGAAGAGCTTTGGGACTTGTTCTCTCCCCCCCCCCCCTTTTTACACACAGGCTGTATGCTGGATACAGGTTGGCTTCCAAGTAAGGAACTTTTTGTAACTTGTTCTAGTGCTTTTGCACACAGGCAATTTATTGACTTGGAACTTTGGAAGTACCTACTGAGGAAGCGGAGCATATAGTAGTCAGTGAATGGAGGTTTTGTACTCAAGGAAGAAAGGTGGCTGGAAGTGACTTCCAATGAATGAGTAATTTCCTGTCTAATCATATTGAGTCAAGTTACCATAACAAGAAATTTGCTCCGAGGAAAGTGTTATTAGTGCTTGAATCAGTACTTTGAAGTAGGCAATTTGTCATTTTTAACTGAACAGAATTAAAAAAATTGTTTTTATCTAAAGAAGGACCTGTGATACATATGTAGTGCTTGCACACCAGCAACTACAAGAAAGGGGACATATAATACCCACTAAACTGATCATCTTGGAGCTAGCTACCACGTGAAGGGAGTAGCCTTATTGTAGCTTTTCATTTTCATATGGTGAAAGTGTACTCCCTAGGCTAGAGCTTGTTACTTTATCTTTTCATATCATATATACTTATAGTAACAAGCCCTGCACACGGACTTTAAATATGGAAGAGATACAAGTATCTAACATAGAGATAATGAAAAAAGGCCCTCCTTTGACTCTGAACACCAGTAATCCACTACTATCAATAGACATTACTGATGGAGCAGTGGTGGATAATGGAGAAGCAATCGACGTAGCTTTTGAGAAGTTATACAGTGATGTTGAAAACGCAGCATACAAACTAAAAAGATTACAATGGCAATGCTTCCATATGGAAGCTTGCCTTCACCACAATGTCATCCCAAGGGGCTTGAGAGTTAGATGCATGCCTACCTATGGGAACACATACCCGGATTTATTGGCCAGATGGCAACAAATAAACATAGAGACCAGTTTTCAATACATGAAGTTACTCGTGGAGTACTTCAAGCCTCAAGAGACGGAAATCTCACAGTTCATACAGAGTACGCAAAAAGAATTAGAATTAGAACAGTTGACGCTATCAGATAAAGACATATTTAAATTAGAGAGATTACAGGATAAACTGGATACCTATGATAATAGGCTCAAAATGATTAAAATAGGTAAACTTGAGGGATTTTGATGACTTTGCAGCAGGCCACCTTTTTGAATGGCCCAGGAAAGAAAGACATCAGCAGAAAATAGAAGAGCCCAAAGATTTTCAGAAAAGAGGGCAACAGACTGATGCAGGTAAAATGCGGCAGGTACAAGTAGATATACACGCACCAATCATCAGGGATACTATCAACGCTGATGAAGGAGCCAGGAATAGGATGAATAATGGCAGCATATTATTGAGAGACTTAGAAATTATATCTACACCAACAACAGAAGGAAAAGATACCTCGCAAAGAGAGAAGAAAGGAAAAGATGCTCCTAAAGGAGAGATAGGAACGGTGCCAAAAAAAGGCACGATCCATATACCCATCTTTCAACAGCTTCCTTTTCTGTTGCAGAACAAAGAAAGCAGAGTACCCAGATCCCTAAGCAGGGAAAGAAAGAAAAGAAAAGTGACAGAAGAACCACATCACTTAAAGAATGATGTTAATTCATTGGTGATTAACATCTCTAAATATAAGCTGACTAAAGAAGAAAATGACTTATTACAGAAAGGACTTAGCTTTATACCCTCATTGAAGTCTGAACTGAGCGAGGTGATCACTGACCTTAAAAGTTTTGGAAGAAATATTACTTTAAAATATATTTTTGATGGTAGAATGAATATAAAAGAAGATATTAACAGTGGCATAGTGTACAAGAAACCTAGTACATTTGTACCTATAAATCCACCAGCAGTGGAAATGTTTATAAAACTATGTGAAGAGGAGATAGCACAATTGAAGCAGAGTAATAAAGGCAAACAGTTTCATAATATGACTAGGAAAGAAAAAACAGTCCTGAAGGAATTACAGCAAAATGAAGAAATAATAATTAAGCCTGCAGATAAAGGAGGAGCCCTAGTGGTTATGGATAAAGAACAATACAACAGAAAAATGCTGGAAATGTTGAGTGATACTTCAACTTACATAAGAATTAGCAAGGCTCAGCTACAAGAGCTAATAAAAAAGTGAAAGATGATTTATATGATGTTGATGTATAGAGAATTAGGAGAAGAACTGTTTGAGTTCTTTGAAGTATCCCACCCTACTGTACCAGAAATTAAAGGAATACTGAAAGTGTATACAAATCTACAGGATCCACCTCTCAGACCCATAGAATCTGGTAGAGGATGGATCACAGAACCACTTTCAATATATGTGGAGGATGAACTTAAAAAACTTATGCACAAAGTGACAACAGTAGTGAAGGACATGGCACACCTCTTGGAGAGACTACAAGAAACTATGAAAGATTTGGATAACATCACTGACTTATTATTGGTAACTCTAGATGTTAACAGTCTATTTACATGTATCCCCAACGAATATGGGATAGAAGCTGTAAGGCAGTTCTCATGCACCAACAGCATGGCAATGAAAGTTGATGTTATCTGTGGCCTTCTGGACATTATACTAAGTAGTAATGTGTTCATTTATGATAAAAA
Source organism: Protopterus annectens (assembly GCF_019279795.1). Classification (NCBI taxonomy): domain Eukaryota; kingdom Metazoa; phylum Chordata; order Ceratodontiformes; family Protopteridae; genus Protopterus; species Protopterus annectens. The sequence goes on from NC_056744.1 coordinate 1,154,239,431, forward strand.
TATTTATTGGCAAAAATGTGGGGTTGCCATGGGCACCCCCTGTGCCAATAGCTATGCGAACATAGTACTAGCACAGTGGAAATTACAATGGATGAATAGTAAAGATAACATATGGAAAGAGCAAGTACTGTTCTATGGTCGGTTTGTGGATGATATACTATTATTATGGAAAGGAGAAGTACATCAATACCAACAGTTTCTGAGATATCTAACATCTACAACTGACTTTTTGAAGTTTGAATCCAAGTATTCCCAGGAAAGTATTGACTTCCTGGATATAAGTATTATCTTTAAAAAGGGAACTGTAGAGACAGCCCTACATAGGAAAGCTACATGGAAGAACCACATGCTACATAGGACTAGCATGCACCCCACACATATTTTCAACAACATATCTGAAAATCAAGTCATACGCATTTCTAGACTATGTACCAAGGAAGATACATTTCAACAAGAGTTTAACCAATTGGTGGATAACTTAGCAACTAGAGGGTATAGGAAGAATCAGATGGACTTTGAACAAGCGATGGAATTACGAAGAGGCAAAGGAAAACCATATTATCATTATAAACATGTCAAAGGACAGAAGAATAATGAAACCTGAGAGTCCCTAAGATGTATATTAACCTATGCACCAGATAATAAACAAATAAACAAAGTTATTCAAAATTATTGGTCAGTTTTAACAGTGGATCCTAAAATTAAAAGCATAGTAGGAGAAAAACCCAAATTTACATATAAAAACAAGAAGAACTTGAAAAGTCTACTGTGTAACAATAGAACAGAAACAACACAGAGAAGTGTAGTAAAGAAAAAAGGAACTTTTAAATGTGGGAAGTGTATGGCATGCAAATATATCAATACGACTAATGTGTTCCAACATCCTATCACACATAAAGTATATTCCAACAAAGGGAATGGAAATTGCAATACAGAGAATGTGATATATATAGCCAGCTGTGAAGTATGTATGTCGTTCTATGTGGGCAAAACTAATAGAAAGTTCAAAGAACGTATCTTACGGCATCTAAGAGACATCAATAATAAGATAGAAGTTAATGCTTTGTATCAGCATATAAAGCATAATCTAGGGCATAGCTTCAAATTTATGATATTAACTCATGTTTCAGTTACAGCACGAGGTGGAGATTTGTTCAACAGAACTGAAAAAATAGAAATGGAATGGATTATGAACCTGCGTGCCAGTCAAAGTCCTGGCCTTAATGCATTAGTCCCCTTAAAACCAGTACTAAAAGAAAGGAGGCTTAGGGGGCGATAATACACTTCTATCATCAAATCACTCCTAAAAGAAATAGGACTGAATAACATGACAGTAAAGCTATACAACTAGCTACTAAAGAACATGTGAGAATGGACTCCTCCCAAGAGGACAGAATAACCAGTGACATACTTGCAGGAACCCAGGAAGTTAAACTGATTTGGTAGTGTATATAAAAAGACAGATTGGATACAAGTAGTAAGTGTATCCAATGAATAATGAAGGCAGAGAGCCTTATTTGAATATAATACTTCATTGGCTAATACCTAGAATACACACAGTATAAAAGGAAGAGCAAAGCAGATAAATACAGGATCTGAAGAAGGTTTACAACCAAAAGCGCTTATCCATTCCTGTGTCCGGTTTTGAACACAAGCAGCATGCTTATTTGAAGTTGGCTTTAGAACTAGGAATATTTTGGAACCTGCTCCAGTGACTTTGCAAACAGGCAGTTTGCTGATTCCAGTTGGCTTCAGAGGAAGGAAGAATCAGCTATCCTGGAATTTGTTTTAGTGCACAGGCAGCACGCCGATTTGAAGTTGATCTTAGACTTTGGAACTCATTCCGGTGTCTTTGAACACGGGATGCATATTGGAATCAATTGGCTCTAGAGAAGGAAGAGCTTTGGGACTTGTCCCCCCCCCTTTTTACACACAGGCTGTATGCTGGATACAGGTTGGCTTCCAAGTAAGGAACTTTTTGTAACTTGTTCTAGTGCTTTTGCACACAGGCAATTTATTGACTTGGAACTTTGGAAGTACCTACTGAGGAAGCGGAGCATATAGTTGTCAGTGAATGGAGGTTTTGTACTCAAGGAAGAAAGGTAGCTGGAAGTGACTTCCAATGAATGAGTAATTTCTTGTCTAATCATATTGAGTCCAGTTACCATAACAAGAAATTTGCTCCGAGGAAAGTGTTATTAGTGCTTGAATCAGTACTTTGAAGTAGGCAATTTGTCGTTTCTAACTAAACAGAATTAAAAAATTGTTTTTATCTAAGGAAGGACCTGGGATACAAATGTAGTGCTTGCACACCAACTACAAGAAAGGGGACATATAATACCTGCTAAACGGATCATCTTGGAGCTAGCTACCATGTGGAGGGAGTAGCCTTATTGTAGCTTTTCATCAACATATTCATGAAAGCATATTTCAGTTGTTTTACACAAAATAATATGAACATAAATATGTGATAATAGCAATGTATTCCATCACAGCAATGCAGGCAGGTGAAAGCTTACCATTGGAAGCTAACTTTCATTCAGCTATACCCCAGACTGAGGTTAGCTAAGCACACACAGATGTTAGGTGCCATTTGCATCATATATAATTAATGAGGTTCCTTAGCATTCAGTGTTTCAGTATCCATTTAGTGAACGTTCACATAAGTTCTCAAATCTTGGCACATTAATAAATAATTTGGCTAAAGTGCACATGCTCAGCTCAGCTGCCCAATGGGTATCAATAAACATAAATATCTGTGACGTGTGCCTGATGCCATCCAGTAGTCTGTCACCATCCTTTAAAATGTAATATTGATACATATCCTTACCATACCATTGCTACCTGCGAACTGAGTGAGACTGCAGCATTTTTGGAAAGCGTTTCAAAGAAGACTTCAAGAAGCATACCAAGGTTGTTCACCGAGAGGAGGGTTTGGCAAGTCTGGATGCTGAACTAGCCAGATGAGGGGATGACACAGATGAGTGCAGTCTACACTGGACATATGCAAGGGATGAGACCACACCCCAGGAACTTTGCAATGATCGACATCTGGAATTGGATTGTAAAGGAGCAGTACAGATGAACTTGGATTACCAGACTGGTGTGCAGGTCCACCACCACTATGATGACCTACATTGGAGGGACAGAGATGACCTTCACTGCAGGGTTGCAGAGATCCAGTGCTAGCCACCAGATGCCTACAGTAAGTTACTTAATCCACACCATAATGCCTACAACATCGTATATGTATGTAATAAGCATATGTGCTTATGTGAGTCTGTGTTTCAAGTGTATTCCATGGGTATCTGTATTATTAATAATAGTAATTTACACGGAGGAAATTTTTCTCTACTCATTAAAGTTAACATTCATGTTCCAACACGTTCTGATGTTATCCAAAGCTATCCTGGGCCAGTGTAAACATTATGCAGGACTGCTGATTATAACTGAATATTAATATTGACTTCAAACTTAGTGCATTAACTGCTACTCAAAGGTTCATTGGTAAGTATTAGGCTAGCTACCCTTGCTGGCCATTTTAAGCCTAGGCAATTTCCATTTTTGTGCTCAAATTAACCTATTATATTAGGTTAGAGATTGACCTTACCCATCCCATGGTGGATAATTATATATTACCCCTAATGAGAATAACTGGAATATATTATTCCACACTATCTTCTTTTAGAACATCTAATGAACTGTGATGTCCCTTAGGCAATGTGACTGTTGGGCACCTATGTGTGGGCTCAAATCCCAGTGAAGCCTATTTTTGAAAAATTATTGGAAGTGATTCATGTAATAATGCACATCACATATGGAAGCTCTATACAGTGGCCAAGGTGCATTGATGCCCATAGCATTTAGGCAGTAGATGACTATGCATTCCTCCGTTATCCACAAAGCTTCTCAAAACATCATACAATATGGTTCTGTATGAGTGAATGCTGAGTTATACATGCATTAGTAAACAATAAAGTTTAAAATTCATGACAATCTTATATAATCCATATCTACTTTCATCAGTTTAATGAATGTAAGACCAATGCAGGTCATCATGGCTGAAATATGTGTGAGTCTTGTAAACAATGCAAATAAAATAATTGCAGATCAATATTCCTTATATTGTCTTATGGTCTTACACTAATATCAGTCACAGACTACAGGAATATGTAACAGAAGGAAGCTAGAGTCAAGCTTATTTATGCATATTGTTTTTAGGGCACATTTGTTTTTAAATTTATTTTTAAATTGATTTGTGGAAAGGGAATGAATGGACTTGATTGGGTAATTGAGTGGGGGAGTATGTATAAATTTTAGTTTGAATAGACTTGGGTGTGCATGTATGAGGAAGTTCTTCACTGTGTAACCTCTGCTTTGTTATACTTTACAAACGCATATGACTACTGTCATATTTTCCATATTCAAAAATGTATGGCCTAGGCACAATTATGCAGGCTTCCCATGTTGCTGTCATGTTTTTCTGACACACGTCATAATGAACACTGGACATATCGGGTCATATCTGGCCTTATCTTGCTGCTGCAGTATGACACACATCACCAAATGACACGTTACCATTATTGTTTACACGATCATTGTATGCTGTCATTACTGCATACATTGCTCCATATGGGCAGGGGTGCCATTCCTTAAATCTGTATGTGTGTGTACTCCTATGCATACAGTGCAGCATAATATGGGTATGCACGATACACTCTGGCCATGTATGTAACACATATGACTGTTGCAGTTAGCATAATGCCAGTGGAACACAACTGTTCTGCCTGTCTTGTTCCTATATATACTTACAAGGTATGATATCAACTCACATGCTACATTGTTCCCATTCTTATCACATTACACAGTAAGGTGGGTTAAGTGTGTTTATTTGCATGTGTTATCCATGTGTATGCATTGTACCCATTTGTGTATTGGTTTTTGCTGTTTTATGTCTGATCAACACCATGACATGTCTTTGATTTTGTAACTTATGTAACATTCTTAGGTCATGTTGTCCCATTGGCACAATGACCTTGTGTGTGCCATGTACTGGCAGTTATTGTGCCATGTTGTTTTAGAGTACTGTGACAGGTACATATGAACATGTATCCTTCACATACCGCATTGACAAAGAATATCTATAAATGATGTTATCTATTTATTAAGATATTTATTTATTGAATATATTCTCTATAATTGAATACTTTAACAGCATAGTTTAGATGTTTAATATTTCTTCATTGTATGCACGATATATATATATATATATATATATATTTCAAAAATGCACTTTCGCGAATAAGGAAGTAAGTGAACAGCAATGGAGGTTGTTGCTTAGATTGCGGCATAGCAGGGATAAGGGAATATTTCCTTTTCCCCACTGTAGTGTGATCTTGGAGTGAGAATATATTAGTAGTGGGGTGTGGGGGGGATGCAGTCCCCCACATGTTAGTGTTGTCTGTCCTTAATGATTATGCTCATGAGATCAGTTGTGCTTATAATAGCTAGTAGTACTTCCTTGTTACATTTAAAGCAATATCCCCTCTACTAAGTGTTAGTGTTTTTTGCTGAATAGGTTTTCAGTCAATTCAGCTTTTGGTGCAGTAAGCTCGTGCTTTTGCCATTCAGTGGATCGTAATTTCTTCCATCGAAAGTAGATCCATATATATGTATATATACATAGCACTTGGTGTTATCTGCCTTTAAGGAAATCAATTCAGTCTCATAGTCTGCCCTTCTACCCTGGTGTCTGCTGTTAAAAATGTGGAATTGTGCTTCTGACCATTTAGATACTGAGGAAGGCACGTTAGTGCTGAAATTAACCTACTAAATATGCAATAAAGTAGTTCATTGCAATATATATTATTGCCTTGGTCATTTTGGATGTGCTGGATATTGATGAAGATAGTTGAAAGGTTATGCAATTTTTTGGGGGCAGAATGTTGCTTTCGTTGTGTTGATATATAGTTGGGCAACTTTTTCCCTTTAACCACTCCACACAATCTATTACCTGAAAACTGTTCCCTACAATACCTGTTTATGCTCTGTTCTGCATTGCAATTACTGTCCTACTGTGCTTCAATATGCAAATGTGATTGTTTTTTTTAATTGATCTACCATGAAGCTGCTCTGCATAAATAATTGTTAAAAATTATCAGTGCAATTGAATATCATTGGGATTATTTCAAGCTTTTGCTGTTTTTTGTTAATAAGCTTACTCTGTATTGTTATCCTACTAGGAAAAGTATTGTAACTATCCACTTGATGTCCCATTAAGGGAGAGGAAGGCACAGTTTATGGATGCAAGGAGAAGAGCATCAAAGGAGGTAAAGACAGGAAACACAGAAGCTTAAAGGAAACTGGAAGAAAGGTTCAAGATCAAAAATGTTTCTTTAAGTATGCAACAGAAATAAGAAACATTGGGAGCAACCTGATAATGCAGACTTAGTGAATATGATAGGCAGACCATGGAAAACTGCGAAAAAGCAAATGGATGGATAAATAGTTAGAGCCATTCTTTACAAAGGAAAGTAACAGGAGGGTGTATGCTGGGAGGGAGAGGTAGAACAGAGTGGGAGAGAAGCAGACACCAGGGTAGAAGGGCAGACTATGAGACTGAATTGATTTCCCTAAAGGCAGATAAGGCAGAATGCCTAAATGAGCTAGCCGCTTTCATGAGTCCTCAGGAATTTAGACAGTGTGCTGGCAGACAACCGGAGGGAGGTTTTCAAAACATCACTGGCCACTTCTGAACTTGCTGAGAACCAGACAATTCTAGGAACTATAGGTCTGTTAACCTATTATCAGTGGCAGGAAAAGTCATGGATAGAATCTTGAGCAAATAAAATGCAAAAAAAGTTTGCTTTCCAAGAGGACAGCAGTGTCCTGGACGTCACCTTACTCAGTTCATGGACATAAGTTATTTACTGACAAACCTTATTCCCTTTAGTTTCTAGGTCATAGCAGACTATGACAAAAAAGCATAAGAAAATGTGTTTTACCTATACCTTACCAAAGTCTTTAACTTTGTCCCACATGGGAGCAGGTAGGTACTAGAAAACTGGAGGACTTGTGAGTAAAAAGGATTTCTGGATTGCTGCATGCCTTAATAGCAGGATGGAGGGTTGTGATGACAAGGCCAATGTCAGTAATAAATGCTGTAATTAGTAGTGAACAATGGCATCTGTTCTCTTCAGTGTATATGTTTCAAACTAATGTTTGGGAATACAGAGCAGGGCCATCCTCTTCAATGAGTGCAGCAACAACACTAAGCACTGCACCACCACGGCCTTCAATAATATCATTATATCATTCCTTGTTGAATAAAATCATTTGCACAATATTTTATTGAATTAAGCGATTCTGAATAATTAATTCAATATAATATTGTGCAAATGATTTTATTCAACAGGGAATGATATAATGGTATGTGGAATACATAAATTAACGAGATGACTGCAAGGAGTAATGAAAGAAACAAGAACAAATAATAACCACTGTCAGAAGAAGAATGAAAGTTGAGTTACAGTTGATGTGTTCTTCTAACAGATGTTGTTTAGTTGATGAAGTGTTACAAATAATGAGAAGTAATAGAACAGGTTATTTGTGGCCCAGGGAAGACAGATAGATTTGGTTGGAGAAGGCAAAGGAAGAAAGATGTATAGCAATATTATAATAATTTTGTATGGTATTATATTGTATTTATTAAAAAAATCTATATGTGCAACAAGAGACTGAAAACAGGATTTACATGACAATGGTGTTCAAGTTACATATTACAGTATTTTTAAGTTGCCAGAGAAGTGAATTTAATGAGATTTCGGTTGTGGTTATGGGTACAGGATGAGTGCTTAAGGTAGCTGAAGAGTAGAGCTAATATGTGAGCCAGCATTGTAGCACAGAGGGATATAGTTCTGACTACAGCCCAAGGGACCTGGGTTCAACTAGTGGCTTGGGAGCTTGAGGTACTGGCAGGGAGAGTTGGAGCATGTCCGTCCTGGGATGGTAGGGCAGTCGTGTTGCATTCCTCATAAGGTGGTCCATAGTGGAGGGTGGGGGCATCAATGAGATGGTGTAGCCCAAACAGAGGACTAGGGTAGGGATATAGTTGAGCTACTATGGATGTCTTCACTGCACAGCTGTTCCTCAGATGAAGCAAAACATCTGCTGGGCAGGTGCTAGAATATCCTTAAGTTTCGTGCTAACTCTGGAAAAACAACAGTAATAATCGGGGGAAGATTGGAATAGCTGGTAGACCCAGTGATGGATGTGGGGCAGACAAAACAGCTGTCAGGATGAAGCAAGGGATACAAAACGAATTAAAAAAATAATATCAATGCTTAGGGTATTGCTGTACAGTGGCACCTACTTTGTTTTAGGAGATAGTCTCCTTGTCCTGGTTTGAAAGTACAGTGTAGCTTAAAGTGATTTGCCGACTTTTTTCTGTTTGTTTTTTTTTAACGTTGGAAGGTAGTGCTGATGTTTCTGACTGCGTATCCACTTTTTTCTGTTTTACTTTAGGTGTAGTTTTTATTAAAATATGAAGTTATTTCAGAATAGCTTTCTGCCATTTTTCTATGCTGTATTTATCTGCAATTCTGTGAGTCCTACACCTTTTCATGATGTCATGTTAGGTTGATGAATGCCCGGGAAATTATGCAGTAGGCCCCAACAGATGTCTTCTGTTGTCGTGAATCTTCTGCACCATGCTGAGCTCTCAATATGAGCTGATATTAATTGTAAACAAAATTATTTTTACAGTTTTCAATGTGTGTAGTCTGAGGAGTAGCTAGGTCATTTGGAGCCCAAGGCAAAACCCTCTACAGGACACAGAGCAAAAAAAAAAAGTTGGTACTTACATATTATCGCAACCAGATTGCAAATCTCTTGCAACACAGTTCCAAATGGGTCATATTTTTTGAAATTAGGAACAAAGGACTCATTGTCCTTAATGTCATGAATTTTCAGTGATTACTAACCTGGATGCCATATTTTAGTCTTTTGTTTATCGTTGTTGAGACGAGCTGAGCGCCATGTGAAGAAAATGTAGTGTCTGGTCATGCTACACGGTTGTGAAGAAACAGCAAGGCTGTTTTTCAGCTTTTTGTTTAGATCGTTCACATACCACTTTGCCACCCAGGAGTTATAGCCTCTCTTTTCTGTGTTAACTGACAGAAAGGCTTACTCTTACAAGTATCAAGTTTGTACATGTTATTTATTTTACCCATTTTTGAATGATGGCTAAACCGTCAGGTTTTTAAAACCTTTCTGGGGAAGGGAATACACAGACAATGTCAACACTTGAAAGGAGTACTTCTATTTGCTGTCACTGTATCTGTTTCTGGATCCACAGATTTGTTAAACCACTAAGAAACACAGATGTAAACATGTCAGAATTACATACTTTTCACATTTTTGACATGTAATCAGGTTATTCTGTCATTGGGATTCGGAGTAATTACTCCACTTTACATTGTTCTGCTGGGTTCAGCATGTCACGGTCAGGTCCGTGGAACTACTTAAAATGAGATCCGTCGGTGAAGGATGTCAAGGTGGGAGAGGAATTTGGGACTTACTACTGCTCCTGGGTGACACATAGCTGCTTAGTAGCTTTCCCAAACCCTGTCAAGCTACAAAGAATCTTTTGGCCATAACTTCAATAATTATGACACATTCAAGAGGGGGTGTTACACATTAGCTGTACAGCATCCACTTTCATGTGGCTTGCTTTCTGCAAGAGGAGCACTCGTATGTGTTGCAGAGATTCTGTCACCTGCTGTTCTCCAATTTTATTCAACCACCGGAAAACTCTGAAAAGCACCACACACTTCAGTGACACACACGCACTGCAGAACACAGTCTGCTCACATTTTTGCAACCAGACATGATCGGAAAACAGCCGCTCTTTCTGTTAAAAATCTGGTTGCGATAATACGTAAGTACCAACATTTTTTTGAACAGGTGTTGGAAGAAATACCTTGACAACAACTTTTCACAAAATAACAGATTATACTATTAATAGCTTTTTAAATATGAACTGCAACACAGAAAAAAACATGAACTGTGGCTGCAGTACAGACAGAAACATAGTAATTACAGGTGTGGGGGTAGCCACATTATTTGATTTCCTGTCCTTGCCTATTTAAGTGGTACAGTTTGAAATATTTTCCGCTTAAAAACTTCAGCTTTGGCCGGCTAAGATCTAGCTGTATTCAACTGGACGTATAAGAGAATTTAAGTACCTTTATCTGCACTTTTTTCAAAGAATACAGTATTTAAATTGATTTAACTGTGTTGCAGGAATATATATTAACTGAACTGGAAGTTTTGACTTTGCTCTTCAGTTAGTCCCACTCACCCTCCCTGTTTTTGTTTTGGTGTTAATCTTAGTGGCCTTGAAACTGCCTGCCCCTCTTGTAAATTTGTGCTTGGATACTCCTTCTGGGCCCATCTCATTTGCTTACTCAACTGAGTGCAGTGAGATCATATTCTGATTTCAGGCACTCCTACTGTGTACAAAGAGAGCATCTGGGAAACAGAAGAAAAAAAATCTAAGCTTGTTTCCTGCCTTTCCTGTTAAGTGGTATAGACTGTAGGCTTCTGAGACCCCAAGCCCTTCTGTGTTGGAGGGAAGCCTTCTAGCTTAGTTTTTTTTTCTTATAACTAGCCAGTTTTCTAGTTTCAGCACTCAAATTTGTTTCTTTGAACTCAGCACTTGTTCAGAACTCATTGTAAGCACTACATAAGCTGCAAATTACTACAGCACTCAACTTTCCTCACTTGTCTAGTGGAAAGCAGTTTTTAGTACTTAATAAAAAAGCACTTATCCAGGCATGTCTAAGGGTCAGCTCCAAGTGATTTCTCCTGTCTACCTGATGAATCTGGGCATCTTGGGGCAATGCAGCAATTGCCTAATGTACACAGACAACCCTCTCCTCCTACCACCCAACACTACAACCTGTGAGAGATCCACTTATATAGCCAAACTGGAAGCAAAGCTCTCTTCACCCAAGACTGGACTAGACAGTCAAGAGGAGAGGGTAAACACTTGCACCACACCACACTCATCACATAGTCCGTCAAAACCCACACCACCAAAACACACACATAGAAACACAAAACACACACCCACATTCACGGAGGCTCTCAATAAAAACCATCCCAAGCATCAGGGACATCCAAAGCATAAACGCAAGCAAACTCCACCCCCCAACACAACCCAAATGACACATAGCCCACAAACTCAGTGTGCCACTCAACCACAGCCCATAAGGCATAACAACGTACCCAACACTCTAGTCATAGGTGACTCTATAGTCAGGCACACTGATGTTCCACTCACTAGACTAAGCAAGGAGAAAGTTACTGTCAGCTGCCTGTCAGGTGCCAGGATCCGCCACATAACGCATGCACTCAGGTCACTCCACAATAAGTAGAAATATGACACTGTCATAGTCCATGTTGGTGTGAATGACCTGAGACGTACCTCCCTGGACTACATGAAAAGAGACATGGAGGAGCTCTCCGATCTTGTATCCCAGGCAGGTATGACCCTAACTCTGAGTAGCATCCTGCCATCACCCAGAATGATACCACAGTACAAGGACAAAATGATTGACTTCAACAAATGACTAAGCTTCTGGTGTCATTATAAGGGGATCCAGTATTTGTCTGCCTGGGATGACATGATCGACAGTCCACGATGCTTTGCCAGAGATGGCCTGCACCTGTCGCCCTTAGAATTCCGGATACTGGCTAAGACTCTTGCCACTCCTATAGTGCCTTTTTTAGGCAAGGTTCAAATGACAAATTCACCACCGTAACCGGTACAAGCAAGCAAAATCTGAGGGTAATGCTACTCAATGCTAGAAGTCTAAACCTCAAAATGCACTCACTCGAGGCACTCCTTAAAATGGAGAACATTGACATCTGTGCAGTGACACAGACCTGGTTCAAAGCTCCAGAGAGCACCCCTGCATTACCAGGCTTCAATTCATACCACACCTTTCGGCCACCTAACCCAGAAAGAAGCACTAAAGGCAGAGGCGTGTCCATATTCATTAAGGATATCCACACCTCCAGGCTAGTTGCACAGCATAATGCACCCAAGATTATCCAAGTGCAACTAACTCTGGGCAAGACCGCAATCCAAATTGTAGCTTGCTACAGACCCCCCCCACCATGCCCCAGGATTCACACTCCTCATTTCTTGATACACTGGAAAGTATTAGGGTACAACCCAACACCCTAATAATGGGCAATTTCAACTACCCCACCATTAACTGGGAAAACTACTCATGTACCAACTCTTTTGCTCAATGTTTTCTAGAATTCATAAATTCCAACGCCTTGGATCAACTTATTCACACCCCCACCAGGGGCAGCAATATCCTAGACCTGATCATCACCAACATGGAAAACCGGTGTTCCACACCAGAGGTCAATTCCTCGTTGGTCAGATCCGACCACAAGCTAATCTCCTAGACATCCACATCCCACCCCCAGCCCCAAGTAGGGAAACCATCGTAAAAAACTTCTCAAAAGCCAACTTCACACTTCTTAAGACAGAAGTGGCAAACTTCATGACACCCATGCAGACGGACAATAGAGGTATGACTGCCAAATCCTACACAAATGCACTTTATAAGCACTTACACGAGTGCATGGATCATGATATCCCTAATAGAACCAAGATGTTATCCTCCAAAAAAAGGAAGCCAATCTGGTGGTCCTCTGCCATAAACAAACTCTACAACAGAAGAAAGAAACTTTTGCAAAAAAGAGTAAAATCCCATGACTGGAGGAGCTCCCTGGTCAACCTCAGTAAGAAGCTGAGATCCCTCATAAAATCCTCCAAAGCTAGTTACGAAAACAAAATTGCCACTGACTCTAAAGACAACCACAAAGCATTCTATAGCTATGTCAAGAATCTAAATAGGAACACTCAGATCTGCTCTGAGTTATAGCATAATGGCACTAAATATACAGAACCAACTGATATTGATAGCAGATAGGTTCAGTGCTAACTTTACCTCCCCCTCTCACCCCCTAGAGGCCCATCTCTATACCGGAAGAATGCAAAGTTCCTATAATCATGGCTGCACAGGTAAAAAACACACTCTCCAAAGCCAAGAACACAGCATCCATGGGACCTGACAATATCCCAGGCTGCTTTCTACGTGAATTACAGAATGAACTGGCACCCTACCTAAGTACCATGTTCAATCATAGCCTCACCTCAGGCTTTGTACCCACTGAATGGTGCACAGTGACAGTTATCCCACTCCACAAAGGGGGAGCCACGACGGGCCCCAGGAACTACCGCCCCATTAGCCTGACAAGCCTGGTCTGCAAGGCCATGGAACGTATCATCATGGAACTCATAAACAAAGACATTGGTAATCTCCAAACTCTGGACCCTACTCAGTTTGGATTTGTAAAAGGCAGATCATGTCTCCTAAACCTGATTGACTTCTTTGAAGCAGTCACCAAAGCCATAGATGATGGTAAAATGGTTCACACAGCTTATCTAGATCTCGCCAAGGCTATCGACGCCATCCCCCACTCTAGAATTATAGATAAGCTCACTAAACTAGGTATAAATCCCTGTGTCATAAGATGGGTTGCCAACTGGCTCACAGACAGAACCCACACTGTGAAAGTAGCGGATTCCAAATCCGACATCAGACCAGTGACAAGTGGAGTACCACAGGGTTCAGTCCTGGGTCCTCTCCTGTTTGGTATCTACTTCTCTGAAGTGCAGGCCAACACAGAAGGTCTTTGGGTAACAAATTTTGCAGATGACTGCAAACTAGGAGCTATAATTGGAACTCCTAACGATGTGGACAAACTACAAAAGGGCCTCACTGAGACAGATACCTGGTGTCAAAGCCATGGCCTGAAGCTCAATGCCAAAAAGTGTATTGTCATCCCCTTTGGTAAAAACTCTGCACCCATGAACTACCACATAGCTGGTAGTCTACTTAATGCCAAAAATGTGATAAGAGACCTTGGGACACAGGTAGACAGTAGTCTCTCCTTTAATAATCACATCGCCACAGTGGTCAGGAAATCCTTCTACGTGGCTCATCTCATCACAAAAGGATTCTCATCCAGAAAAAAAGAGGTCATTGTTCCCCTCTACTCATCACTAATTAGACCCATTATAGAGTACAACACCCCTTTTGGTATGTACCTTACAAGACATCTACAACAACTGGAAAGACCACAGAAATACCTCACAAAGAGGATTACTGGCCTCAAACAGATGCCCTATGCAGACCGTCTCAAAAAACTACAGCTTTACTCCATTGCATATCGCCTACTCAGGGGCAATCTCTGCCTAACATACAAAGCTATGTCAAACCCAGAGCTGTTGGACATGCTCCACTTAAAGAAATCCCAATCCCTCCGAGCTACACGCTCTAGGGACCTTAACCTTGTCACCACAATAAACAGAACATGCTGGAGGGATAGATTCCTGTCCCAGAGACTTCCCATACTCTGGAACAGACTACCTATCTATGTCAAACAGAGCTCCTCATTAGCACTCTTCAAGAAAAATCTTGATGATTGGATGGGAAATTCACCCCGGGGATCACTTCTGTGGCTCTCCTCGACAGGGGCACAGGAAAATAATTTTCTTGGGTGGCGAAAGCCAGAGTACATTTTTTGGCTAGGCTTGTATGGGCCCTAGGGCCGATAGCCTAGTACCTACCTATAAACCTATGAATCATGACCCAAGGGAAAAGCAGCTAAAATATGCATTCTTTTTTTTTAAATAGACATTTTATTATTTTGCATTATAGACATATCACAAACAATTACAGTTTAGAAATGAACAATAAAAAAGAAGACATAATACTACTAACTATATACAATATGTACAATAATGCTGCTTAAGGATATCATAACCCTTGAGGTACTGAAAATATACATAATGTATTAACCTTCATTTTAGATACAAAGACCAGATAGAAGACGAAAATTAATACTTATCTTGATCCACAAAAAGAGCTAAATAAAAGAAAGAGAGTTAAAGAAGTATATAGAAGAAAAGCTTTTAGTAATAATGTACCACCTAAGTTTACAGATACTTAGTTGTCAGCCAAATGCTCGAATATGATATTCCAGAATTTCTGGAAATAGGTACATTTGTTAGAATCTGTTATTAAAAGTTTTTGTGAAATAATGTATTTAACCGCCATATTCCTAAAACCTCTTCAAGACATCTTAGTGCGATCTAACCAGTGTTTGGTTATGTAGAATTTGACTAGTAGACAAAGTGTTATTAAGATATGAAATCTTAACTTTGATATTCTAAGATTAGAAATATGTAGTAATGCCATCTCCCACGAGAGGGTTGATTTGTGGTACCCCATTTTGTCAAGTCTCACCTTGAGAGAGCACCAAATGCTGTGAGAGTATCTGCAGAAGCATAATATATGTAAAATGTCTGCATGAGGGTAGGAGCAGCAGGGGCATGTAGAGGATACATTCGGGTTAAATTTATTTAAATGAGCGGGTGTAAAATATAAGTTATTGTTAATCATAAATCGTGTATAGGTGAGCTTTTTAAACAGGAAAAATAGGAGGGTGGATTTGATGGTTGATAGTTTTTGTTCTTCAACTAGATTAGAACTTTGTTGGTGCCAGTAGTTCGCATACACAATTTTATCTTGGTAATGGATTGTGTGTATAAGATTATAAGAGAGGGCCAACATACTCTTTTTGCTGGATAAAACTTGCAAAAATTTAGATACCTGATTGGAGTCAGACTCAATAGTGACACCTTGAAGTAAAGATGTGATAATTTCTCTTATTTGACGAAGTATTATGCTGTATTTTTTAAAATATGCATTCTGATCCTTCAAAATATATCTGTAATATATACTGCAGAAAAAATGTTTAGTGTGCATTATGACATCATTTGTACCTGAAGTTTGCATCATATTGACAGCTCCTTGTAGCACAATGTTTTAATAGTCAGTGCTAGCTCAGTGATCACTGGATCATTAACACAGCAATGTGTGGTTTATTGTCTGATAACAGCATACCCCAGTGGCATAATAAGATACCAGATAGCAACAGAGGTGTGCTGTACTAGACAATATAGGCTGCACCTCTGAGTGTCTTATTTCATTTATAAAATGACCACCAGACATATCAAATAAATAAAGATAAATGCAAAGTGTAAGCAAGTAAGCAGCAGAATAAATTAAAAATTATTAGGGAAAAAGAAATAAAAAAAAATAGTCCCTTGGATTAAATTGTTTCTGACAGTAGGAGCCATACTGGATTTATCTCATTCTCATAAGTACAGAGTTTGATTCTTACCTTTGGGATGAGAATTTTGGCTAAGCTTAAAATGACCCACAAGGGTAGATAGCCTAGTCCTAACCTATGAACTTAAACCCCCCCACCCCACAGTTCTGTTGTTGCTGCACCCAATAAACCATGGTAGGGATATATTGAATGGTTGCTCTATATCATTTCTTGCTCTGACAACATCTCTCATCTCCATACCCTCACTCAACATTCCCTCCATTCAGCTGAAAGATGGTTTAGTTCTAATCAACTCTTACTGAACCCCAAGAAAACTAAACTCCTCCTTTTCCTCCCTATAACCCTTCAGCATCATAAAGCTACCTTCTCTGTCTCCGCGCTTGACAATACAGCCATCACTACTGAACCACACACAAAACTCCTTGGAGTTACTGTCGACGACCAACTAAAATTCGCTCACCACATTCAGTTATTTATTAAAAAGACTAATCAAAAACTTGGACTCTTATATAGACATAAAATAATTCCTCACTCAGTCATCCAGACTTTCTCTTGCTCAAGCCTACCTACTCCCCACTTTACTCTATGCAGCCCCTATGTTTACAAACATTCAATCTAATTTCCTGGATAAACTAGTAAGTACCTATAACAAAATAGCAAGATTTGCTTCTAACCTGCCTTATTGCACTCATCACTGTATAGCCCTAAAAAAATCTGCAATGGCTAGAATTCCAGCACCAAATTCTACTATCCCAGTTTGTCACAGGTCATTCAGTCCTACATGACCCATCCTTTTGCCCCTCTCTCTCTACTCTTATTCAGCCTTACATCCCCAGCTGCACTTTTTGCAGCTCTCAGCAGGCCCTACTGCATGTCTACAAGCCCAATAAAAACATTGGCAAACTACTCTGTTCCTACTCTGTCACAAATGTTTGGAACAAACTTCCATCATATGTCTGATCAATCACTAACACCATCTCCTTCAAAACAGCACTAAAAGATACCTACCATATGGCATGGTCCTGTCCCTGTTCTGAACCAACATAACCTTACCATTCTGTCATCTCTTTTATCTTGCTAGTTCTCCCCCCATTCAAGCTGCATCTTTAAGAGCAAGAACTCTGTCATCTTAGATGACTCTACCCCCCCTCCAGCCTTCATTCTTCTCTAGCCTCTAACCACTCTTCTTTCTCCCCTACAAGACTGCCCTCTCTCCAACATTCTACCTGACCTTTCATCCTGCTTTGCTCTATCTCAACTAACTGCCTTTTTTCTGGCTGTCTCATCTTTACATTTTAGAATTTAAGAGTATGTTACATTTTATTATTATTATATATATATATATATATATATATATATATATATATATATATATATTCATAAATATGTTCATTACTTTACTGCAACCTGTCTTATGATTTTTGTACCTTTGTTGACCAAAAAAGCAAAAATTAGCAGCAAAGGATGAGAACCACAGGTGCAAAATCCAGTAAAATACTGTTTATTGGTAAGTGCTTTCGTCAAGTTTAAAATCACCAAACTTCTTCAGACACCATTTTACAAACATGCCCAGCCATTTATAGCAGTGTCATAACTCCCAGCAGCCAATGACATCAAGTAAACACCCCCCACATGATTCATTTAAAAATTCAGGAACCTACAAATTAAAAAAAAAAATGCATGTTCCTTAAAGAGGCATTTACAGCACTATTAATGTTGCATTACATCTGTCTACCATTTGAATTTCTAGATTACACCATGTTTCTAGTGATAAAGAATGTAATTGTATCTGTCACAGGCTTTCAATTTAAGCAAACTATAAATGGACACCATGTCATTTAATCCTGATGGACAACTAGCATTCAGATAAATCTGCCACCATACCTCTTTCTCTTCTAAATATAGCTTCCGTGGTCCCCCACGAGCTTCACTTTATATCTGCTGTAGTACCGCAAATTTAAAAGTGTGTTGGGGAAATACCTTTAAGAGTCTATTTAAGGCATTGGTTTCCTTGTGTTGTGCTATTTTATAAAAATGCTCATAAATCCTTTGTGACAATATACGTTGTGTTTTGCCCACATAGCATCCATTGCATTGTGTACATAGGGCAATATAAACCACTGCCTGAGAATAGCAGCTATATTTTCCCTTTATTGTTATGGTCTTGTCCACTGCCTTAATGCTGGACCCAATAAAAATATGTTGGCATTGATGGCACATACCACATGGTGCCATCTGACAGGTCAGTGTCCTGGTATCAACACATTTCCTTTCCAAAATAGTTTTTATATTACTACCCCTTTGATATATTACCTTAGGGGTTGGTCCAAAGTTGTCCAGCATATCTAAGTCCCCTTTTATAATAATCCAATTTTTGTTTAAAATATCAGTTACCATATGACTGTCTTCATAGAATGTAGTAACAAAAGGACAAAAAGAAGTATCATTAGTAAAAGTTAAACTCCTTTCTTTGCCATGACTAGATTCATATATTGCTAGACTACTACTAGTCATAAACTCATGTGATGATTCTACCTGTGTCCCAGGTTGAATGGGGGGTGATATCAAACTTGACCCTTATATTAGAGGTACATAAAAAACAGTATTTCACATCCTTATAACTTCATCTCTTATACTACGAATCAAAGGTAAGGGATACCCCCTATGCAAAAACATCTGCCCCATTACATCACATTCCCTCAAAAAAATCATTAAATTCAGAAACCATTCGGGCTGCTCTTACAAGTTGCCCCTTAATGATTCCACGTTTAACATGTGGTGAATGACTGCTAGTGTAGTTAGAAAATGTGGGCTTTCTATATATTTTAGATTTAATTCCCCCACCTTCCATCTTGGATAATTCAACATCCAAATACACTATACAGTTTGGACCCACTGTATAAGTGAATTTCAAAAAGTCAGTTGTCTGATTGATATATTCTACGAATGAACTTATTTCCTCTGGGAGTCCCTTCCAGCAAATGAACAAATCATCCAAAAAGCGGGCATACATACAGATATAGGTATGACATCTGCTAGTAAAAAGAAAACATCTTTCCCACCAGGCCATAATGATATTGGCATACAGTGGACCACAGGGAGAACCCATGGCCACTCCATGGTTCTGCTGGAAGTAGTGCCCTTCAAACTGAATGAAGTTATATCTTAACACTATATCCATCAGCTGGCAATAGGTGTTAATAACATCTTGGTTAAGTTCCATCACTTCATTTAAAAATTCACCAAACCATTCCATACCAGTTTGATAGGGTATCCAACTGAATAAATCTTTCACATCTATAGTAATGAAAATTGTATCATATATAGGTTTTAAACTGTTACACATTGACAAAAAGTGCCATGGATCCTTAGAAATGTAAGTAATCTTTAAAACACAATTTTTACCTTGTTATCAAGGAAATTTGCTATATAGCTAGTTTTAGACCAACCAAAATCAACAATTGGGTGTATTAGGGATTATTAAGATCCTTATGGATCTTCTGTATACCAAAAATCACTGGGAGCTTAGGAAATTCAACGGTCATATAATTATATTCAGTGACTGTTATTTGGTCTTGTGTCAACATGTTCAACAAATCATAATCAATTTTCCTATAAGCCACATTTACTTCATTTAAAGAAACTTCACTATAAAATCTCACTGTACAAAACTTGAAACATTCTCTGTACATAATCATCCCACTGCATAACTACTATCCCACCACTCTTGTCAGGCTGCATGTATCTTATATCATGGTTGGTACACAATTCCTGCAAAATATTGCTTTTCTCAGTTGTTAAAGGTTATACTTCAACAAATGTCTGAAGTCAACTTCACAGGCCCCTTCAAACACTTTTAACAAGTCATGCAGTTCCAGTTTATACACACTAGGTATTCTCAAGGCAGGTTCACCGCCACTGCACAGTTGTTTTCTATTCATATACTTCAAATTTAAATTACGAACATATAATTTTAAATCACATATAAGTCGAACAATATCAAAATTGTTACCGCTACTAAAAAAATCAGCATGAGCACATGAAAAAGAATCACTGCTATAATTATGCATCTTAAAGTCCCTCACAGAATTAAAAAAACAACTTTATATGGGCAAGAAATAGTGTTCATTTCCATTATTTCACACTCAGTCACCTTTGGATCCTCATGTTGTTCTGGCCATTTCTCTGCCCATTCCATCCCCTCCTGTTCCTCTGAGGATACGGACTCTGATACTGTTGCCTCTGATTCTGTATTCTCTCGGACCGTCTGACAACTGGTGGGTCTGAAGGGACAGAAGTCTGACCATTGTTGATTTGTCCATCCTCCATGTCATCAGAATTATTACTAGCACCATGAGAATATGAAGTCTGCTCAACTGGAGGGGGAGGGTAGGCTGTACATGAGGCATAGGCCCACCTATCTCTCTCTAATTTTTTGCTCTTCCTATTCATTATTTGAACACATAAAGCATCAATGTCTTTAAAAATATTCTCATATTGTATTTTATAATGCGCACACAAATTAAAGTGATTTATTTCCCTTTCCAATTCTTTTATTTCACTGTGTAATTTATCTAAAGTTACAAAGTTATGTTTAATCAGCAATTCCATTATTTACTTTTATTTTATTTTTATTTTACATTTGTTGACCGGGATAGTCCGACTGGATGCATGTCCATTTTCAGTGGAGGCCCGGGGAGAAAAGCTCCAAGGTAAACAGATACAACATAACATATTACAAACAGAATATTTACAGTGATTACATAAGCAAACAAGATAAACAAGTTCCACAGGTTAGAGTTAATCCCGAGTGAGAGTCAGGATTAAATTACACAGTAAGCTGATTAACAGATTTTACACATTCTAGAGGAGAGTTAGCCAGGCTTGATACAATTACATAGCCAGTTTTTTGCCAGATGTTGTTTGAGTCTAGTTTTAAATTGACCTAGGGAGGAAAGTAAAGTAATATCAGCTGGAAGAGAGTTCCAGGATTTACCTATAGAGTTTGTGAAGAGTCACCGGCTGAGTTATTAATTTTGCTCGTCTGAATTAGTAATCTGCTAGAGGATCAAAGCAGTCTAGGATTGTTATAGGGCGTGATAAGATTTTTAAGTGCAGTAGTATTGTCCGGATTATAAAGAATTTTATAGACCATAATCAGTTGATTATACTGGATTAGACTGGGTAGTTCAAGTCACCCAAGCTGGTTTAGATTGATGCAATGATGTGTCCAAAAAGGCAGCCAAGTGGCAAACCTGGCAACGTGGTTGTAGCAGATTAAGAGTTTGTTAAGGACAGTCTTGTTTAAATTAGAGAGTAGAGGGGATGCATACAGAAGAGT
The DNA here is from genome assembly GCF_019279795.1 of Protopterus annectens. Taxonomy (NCBI): domain Eukaryota; kingdom Metazoa; phylum Chordata; order Ceratodontiformes; family Protopteridae; genus Protopterus; species Protopterus annectens. The sequence goes on from NC_056744.1 coordinate 1,154,261,059, forward strand.
TGAAAGAAGGTGAGAGTGAGCTGTGGCAATTTTAGCTGGAGGGGTTAGGAAGGCTTTTATTCTGTAAAGTGACCCTAGTTTTTTATTGATGGTTTTGATCGATTGGTTGACATGTAGGTTGAATTTTAGATTATTATCAATAATGACACCTAATAGTTTTGTAGAGGGGTCAGAGGAGATTATTGTGCCATCATTTGCATTTATGGTAAAGGTAAAAGCAGTAGACCTGTGTGTTTTTGAGAATAACAGCATTTTAGTTTTTTTTGGGGATTTAGTATTAGATTACATTCAGAAAGCTATTTTTCTATTGTATTAAAGGTGGTCTGGGTAGCTGACCATAACTCTGTTGGAGATGTGGCCAAGCAGATCAGGGTAGAGTCCTCAGCGTATTGGATACAGCTGACCTTTGGGATGACAGTATACAGGTCGTTAATGAAGATGGAGAACAGCAGGGGCCCTAGTATAGAGCCTTGTGGTACTCCAAGGGTGTTAGGTAGTAGGTTAGAGAATTTGTTCTGCCAAAGAACAGCCTGCTGTCTACCATTCAGGTAGGATTGAAACCACTGAAGGGCTTTAGTATCTAGACAAAATGTTTGCAGGGTGTGGATTAAAAGTTGGTGATCAACCATATCGAATGCCTTGGAAAGATCCAAGAAGAGGGCTGAGGATATATAATTATTGTTATGATTATGGTTTATGGTGTTGGTAAAGGCTAGTAGGGCTGAGGTAGTGCTGTGGTGAGGTCAGAAGCCATGCTGGGTGTCTGCCATGAGGTGATTCTGGATTAGGTGGTGCATGAGTTGTCTATGACTACATTTTTCCATAATCTTTGCAAGTGGAGAGAATATAGCTATTTGTTTATAATTGGAGAATTCAGCAGAGCTGCCTCCTTTGTGAAGTGGGATTACATAGGATATTTTCCAGATGGTGGGAATTTTAGCTTCTACTATGTTTCAATTGATTAGCATTGATACTGGGTAAGCAATAGCATCAGCTGATATTTGTAGGTACTCGGCAGGGTGCTGATCAGCAGAGAGTGTGGTGGGTTTTAATTTTTTGATCAAGGTACGGATAAGTGACATGGTGACTGGTTGGAAGCTAAACGATAGTAGGTTTCTAGGGGTGGTACTGTCAGGGCTAGGGGAGCTAGGAGGTAGTTGGCTAGCTAAAGCTTGAATTGTCTCAATAAAGAATAGGTTAAAACTGCCTGAAACATCCTCAAGAGGTTTATCAATAGTAGCAGCGGGGATAGGGGTAGAAGTTTGTCCAGAATGAAGTACATTATTCAAACCTGCCCAAAACTTCTGAGGGTTATTTTTATTTACTGTCTGTAAGTTGCAGTAGTATTGTTTTTTGTCTTGTAAAATGGATTTTTTAGTTTCGTTCCTAGATTGCCTGTATTTAATGTGATCTTGGGGGTCTTTAGTAGTACACCATAAAGCCCATGCTTTGTTTTTAAGGGTAATTTTGAGTCTAGACTCTTTAGAAAGCCATGGCTCAGTTTTTGCTTTTGTTCTCTTTGAACGAACAGGTGCATGCAAATCAAGGACCTCAAGGAAATTGTTGTTAAAGTATACAACTGCTTCCTCTAAGGGGGGTGTTTTAGAATCGACCAATTACATGAGTTTAGTTCCTGTTGGAATTTGGCAGGGTCAAAGTTATTTTTATTTCTAACTTTTCTGAGTAAGGGTTGTTGGGGGTTAATGTCATTGTGCTTAATTATATATGTGAGAAGGTGATCGCTTAGGTCATCGGGGAGGGTACCAGAGGTGTACAGTTGGGGGTGACTATTTATGAGTACCCAGACAAGTATGATTTCTTTTTGTAACCAAAATCACAAAAACGTAACTCTTGAAATGCAGGACACTGTATTCAGTACAATAAAGGCTGTCTTTAAACTTTAACAGTACTTGAATAATCCAAACCGATGCAAAAGTCGTCACAAACAAGGTATATTTATTACAAAAGCCCACAGGCTAAAAATAAAACAAAACGATACACGAAACATGTAATTCACTGATACTGATTTAGCGCTTTCATCTCCTATTCAGGAGACTTCTTCAGAATCAATGTATCCTAACAAATTTCATAATTTATACAGTTTTCAAAAACTTATTAAGCTGTGTAATTGGCTGGCATTTAATTACCTCCTAAATTGAGGTTTCAAGTTTAAAGGCAGAATGTCCACATAAACGCAAAGGACTTGAATATACATAAAGGGCATACATAACAATTAATTTGTTGCTCATTTCTTATCTCAATCTATTAAATACAATAAATAAATACACACATATAATTAAATATATAAATTAAATATAAATAAATATATACATATATAAATATTATATATAAATATTAATAAATATCATTAAAAAGATGTTGAATAAAAATAATGTTGAATAAAATACTAATATATATAATGTGTAACCATGAATATATATGGTAAACTGGTACCCACTCATAAAAATATAAAAAATATATATAAATATAAAAAAATTATAAAAATGTTAAAAATGTATATATATTCCAGTAATAATTGTTAATATTTATACTAGTTATTGTTGTTATTATTGTTATTATTGTTATTATTGTTAATTCACCCATGTTTCTTTGGATCAGCTGCAAGTAATTTTAATGTGGGGGTGATGGAAATATGGTCATTTAGGCCTTTGCCATAACATGCATCAAGTCTCAACTGCCAAATCATCTCACGAAATTCCAATAATGTTTCCCAATCACCCCCTCTTTCTGGATATGCAACTTCTTCTATAACCCAGAATTTATAATTAGCCTCCTTACATGTTAGTGCATGTCTATACAGTGCATTATTTACACAATGTTTGTTAATATCTCTGATGTGTTCATAGATTCTGGTCCTAAGGTGGCGTTCCGTTTTACCTATATAGTAACTCCAACAAGTTTTACAGAAGGCCACATAAACTACTCATTTTGAGTAGCAACTATTGTATTTCTTTCCCCTTAAAATAATTCCTAAACTGGGGATACTAACTTCTTTACAACCAGCAATATAAGTACATTGAGCGCATCTCCCACATTTGAAAGTTCCTAGTTTAGTACATGTCCCTCCTACTTTACTATTGTTACTTTCAATAATATTCTTAATATTTTTACTCCTCATATAACTATATTTTATTTTACTCTGAAATACATTGGTTTTATTGGGCATATTCTGAAACATTTCCCAAATTTCGTTAATACCTCTTTTTAACCATTTTATTCCTTTATAGTAAGTCAAGGTTAAATATGGTGTCATATCTGTGTTACTAGATTCCTGCCTACTGGATGATCTTCTTCTCCTGTTTTGATTAGTGTCCATCATCAAAGTATCATCTTTATTCAACAAAGGGACATATTTACTACCCCTTCCTAACTGGACATATTCCTTAATTGGTTTAATAAATTCTGATGGATATCCCCTTTCCAAAAACATCTTTTCAACATTATTAATTTCATTCAACAATTCATTGGTATCGGAGATCATTCTAGCCATTCTAATAATTTGCCCTTTGACTATATTCTTTTTTAGTTGGTAGGGATGATCACTATCAAAATGCAGATATGAGTTAGAATAATGTTCTTTTCTATAAATATTAGATTTGTAACATTTATTCTGATAATCTTTTTCTAATTTAACATCTAAATAATGTGTCGTGTCTTCCCCTATTTGATATGTAAACTGTAGGAAACTGGTGGTATTATTAATATATTCTATAAACTTACTAATACTATCATAGGAACCATTCCACAAAACAAAAATATCATCTAGGAAACGAAAATATTTAATAATGTGTTGGCTAAAATCTGAATTGAAAATGTACTGTCTCTCCCAACAGAGCATGATAATGTTGGCATATATTGGGGTGCATGCTGACCCCATTGCAACCCCTTCTTTTTGGTGATAATAATCCCCTTGAAAATATACATAATTATATTTGAGAACTAATTCCATGTTTTCAAGGACCAATCTATACTCATCCGCTGTTAAAAAATCTGTCTCTGTCAACATCTTTTCAAACCACATTAAACCCTGACCTGAGTGTATGCTTTATATGGTGGATCCTGGCACCTGACAGGCAGCTGACTGTTGCTTTCTCCTTATTCAACCTAGTGAGTGGGACATCAGTGTGCCTCACTATCGAGCCACCTATGACTACTGTGTTGGGTATGCTGTTTTGCCTTAGGGACTTTGGTTGAGTGGCACACTGTTTAGGAGAGTTATGTGTCTCGTGATTAGTGTTGTGTTGTGGTGGTTCAGTGCATTTCTGCCTTAGAGTTCTCTGCTGTTTGGATAGATTTTTATTGAGAGCCTCCACAAAGATGGGTGTGTGGTTTGTGTTTTTATGTGAAGGCAGTGCTGGTGTGTGTTCTGGAGGGCTATGTGTTCCATGTGGTGTGGTGCAAGTGTTGACCTTCTCCTCTTGACCAGCTATTCTGGTCTTGGCTGGAGAGTGCGTGGCTTCCAATTTGGATATATAGAACTACATCTCTCGCAAGTCTGAGTGTTGGGAGGTAAGAGGAGAAGGTTGTCTGTGTACATGAGGCAGTTGCTACATTGCCTCAGGATGCCTAAGTTCACCAGGTTAATAGGAGAAAACACAGGGAACTGACCTTTAGACATGCCTGGAGGGGTGGATAATAAGTACTGGAGCTGTTTCCTTGTAGAACATTTATTGCTGGTAGCACTTTTGTGTGCTACAATAATTGCTACAAGAAGTCTGGTAAAGTGTAAACTAATAAGATAGCTAGTAAAAGTGCAGTAGAGGAGAGAACTAGCAGATCTAAGGGAAAAGTATATGGACTAGACTAGTTACAGGAAATGCAGGAAACAAGCGCAAACACGGGCATTTAAACCAGAAAGTTGAAAGAGATGGAAAGACTGCCCAAACGGCTAATAAACTACTATTTCTGGGCCAGAAACCACTCCGCTTGTGGTAGATAGGCTGCCTAGTGCTTACCACTCCCACTGACAAGCTAGAAGACTTAAAAGTCCAAAAAAGCACCTTTGAGCCAAAATGAAGGGTGAATGCCACACAGTTTATTGAACCAAACGACAACACAAAAAACTGTTGCACAAAACGCTTTAACTATATCACCATGTTTTTCGTTCTCATTTGAACTTCATCAGATGCACAAACAGTTCCACAAAGTAAATTACCCCTTAATATACCCAATTTAAAAATTAATAAACCACACACATTTGTAGCGATTCCTCATGAATATTCAAAAGGAAAAAACACCCAACTCATAAATATTCATAAATTCATATAAGACTGAAGTCTGTGCTTCACTGTACACAAAATACACAAATGTACAAGACAAATCTTGTAATATTGAAATATCTAATTAATTTCTGCTAGTTAAATATGTGACCTGATGCTCACAATGTTCATCTACCACACATATTTGATAGAACTTGTTTAAAACATTTCTAATGAGTTCATTAACTAAACTCTATAAATACAGCATTCTTTACCATAGACAATACTGCCATCTGGTGACCAGACAATATAATACAGTGAAACTTTCATATTACAGAATAAAAAAAGCTATTATTAAAACAGCTAGTAAAAAAGCTAGTAAAAGTGCAGCAGAGGAAAGAACTAGCAGATCTAAGGGAAAGGTGGAAGAGCAGACTTTGGCACCGCTCAGAAGCTTACAAACAGTCCTGGATACAGCAAATCTAGACTAGTTACAGGAAACCTAGGAAAAAAGAGAAAACACAGGCTTTTAAACCAAAAAGTTGAAAGAGATGGAAAGACTGCCCAAACGGCTAATAAACTACTATTTCTGGGCCAGAAACCACTCCGCTTATGGTAGATAGGCTACCTAGTGCTTGCCACTCCCACTGATAAGCTAGAAGGCTTCCCTCCAACACAGAAAGGCTTGCGGGGCTCAGAAGCTTACAAACAGTCCTAGATACCCCAAATCTGTATCTGGACTAGACTAGTAACAGGAAAGGCAGGAAACAAGCACAAACATGGGAAAGTTGAAAGAGATAAATAAAATAAATAAATAAATTACAAGAGTATTACATTGCTTGTGAGTTACTCATTCGCATTGTAAAGTTCTCAAAATGATGGTAAATGACTTTAGCATATGATGATAAATGACTTTAGTATTTTCACCTTTACCACAACTTTACAAAAAAAATACCAAAATGGCCTAGAAGTTATTTCACAAAGTCCAGTTATTCGAAAGTACTATGAGTCTGTTTATTCGCATAATTCTGAAAAGCCCAAGAAAGGTATAAGTTCAGAGTAAAAAGGCATTGGACAATTATTGGCAGTAGTTCCGGCATATGTGCATGTGTATATGTTTACGCTTATTTGCAAAACCCTTCGCTGGTATATGTTAATATGGCAGACAGATTTCAAAGACCCCTGCCTGTTGTATTTGATCAGAATATTGCAGAGAAATGGAGAGTATTTGAGCAAGAGTACAATATTTTTATACAAGCTGCTTATGCAGATAGAGATGCATGCACAAGGGCATTCATTTTGCTAAACATAGCAGGGTCAGAGGCCATAGAAAGAGAGTGTTAATTTGTGTATACACCAGCAGTGTATGAAGGAGAGGGTGCAGACTGCCATATTGTTGTGCAGGCTGAATCAAGGGAAGACCCAGAGTGTTTGATGCGCAAGTTGAGAGAAATGTGTAACCTCCAGATGAATAATACATTAGAGAGGCATTTGTTTTACACAAGGGATCAAAAACCAGGGTAAACACTTGCAGCTTATATAACTGACTTGAGGAAACAGAGCTAAAATGTGTTGGTTTGGTGATTTAAAAGATGAGCTGATAAAGGACATTCTTGTATGTGGTGTTAACAGTGCTGCTGTGAGAATGATTTACTTCATGATAGTGATTTAACATCGAGCAAGGACATAGAGATTTGTCAAATCCATGAGGTGACAAAAAAACACACAAGTATGCTTGTGAGTGACAAGAGCATGGTTTCAGTTGGCTCCAGAGCATATGTAGATATTATGCAACACGCAGCAAACAAGAGCAGGCTTAAGCACGTGGCAGCTACTGGGTTTCCAAAGAAGCCATGAGGCTTTCTAGAAAGTTACAAGAAAGGTGCAAGCTCCAGTGCCAGCTCAGTGCAGTACTAACATGAATCAGCAAAACCCAAATCTAGCTTTATTGTTAACTGTCACAATTGTGGTGCGAATAATGAGTCTAAAAGAGAGAAGTGGTTAGCATTTGGTCAGAGATATCAAAAGTATAAAAAATGGAATAATTTCCAAAAGTTTTGCAAATCAAGTAAGCCTCATACAGTTGTAAAGAAAGGTCGCGCAAAAAAGCAGGTTGATCAAGTAGAGCCCAAGCAGTCAGCTTTCTATGTAGAGGGTGTATCAGTGCTTGATGAAAGAGTTGATGAAGTAAACTTATTAACAAGAAGGGAAGTGTGTTGTACTGTCTGGATTTATGGAAGATCCACAGAGCTCAAAGTAGACACTGATTCAAAGTGTAATGTTATATCAGCAGATGCATTTTCTAGAGTAAGAACTAATGAACAACTCAATATAACCAGTAAGTGTGAGACTTGTTCCTTATGGAGGTGAAAAAATTCAAACAGAAAGGTCAGTGATGCTTTCATGTTATTTGACTGAGAACTATTACAAGTTGTTATTTTATGAAGTCCGAAGACCAGTGCAATCTTTATTGGGTTTCAACGATAGTTTAAGGATGAATCTGCTTTCTTTTGCTAAAGAAGTTCATCATATAAGTGCATTTCCGAGTTCTAATTTTCCAGAAGCCATTTTCTCAGAGTATGCTGTTTTTGATGACAAGTTAGGCAAACCCAGAGTTCACTCCAGTAGTCAGACAAGCAAGAAGAGTTCCGATAGCTATGCAGATAAAGTTAAGGTTCAGCTGGATAAAATGGTGCAGCAAGGTATGATTTGTCCAGTCACAGAACCAACTGAATGGGCGTTGTCCATGGTAGCTGCTCTCAAAAAAGGCTCTGCGAAATCAGAATATGCATTGACCCAAGAGATTTGAACAAAACATTAAAGAGACTGTGTCATCCAGTGCGCACAGTTGAAGACGTTGCAGCACTGATGTTGAATGTCACTGTATTTTCTGTTTTAGATGCAGAGAGTTAATTTTGGCAAGTGATGCTGGATCATAAATCTTCATTTCTAACTACTTTTGGTACTCTGGCAGATACAGATTCCTAAGGATGCCATTTGAAATAAATTCTGCAAGTGAACTTTTCCAGCATGCAATGGAACACATTTTTTTCAGGTTATCCCTGTGCCATAATAGTAGGCAATCTATTGGTTGGAGGCAATGGCAAAGCAGAGCAAGATAGAAACCTGAAGAAAGTTCTAGACAAAGCAAGTGAAGTAAACTTGAAGCTCAATCCTCTGAAGTCCAAATTCAGATTTCCAGAAGTTACATATGTTGGACATTTGTTTACAAGTACAGGTTTGAGACCAGATCCGATCAAACAAACTGCTATTCTTGAAATGTCATCAACAGATAATGTGCAAGCTTTACAGCATTTTCTGGGCATGATCAATTATATAGGCAAATTTATAGCAGATTTCAGTGAGATGACAGCAGCTTTAAGAGAGCTCACATGCAAAAATGTTGCATGGTCATGGTTGGAACAGCACCAGAAGACATTTGAAGACCTTAAGCAGAAAATTGCCACCCCGCCTACATTAAGATACTATGATGCGAAAAAAACAGTTACTCTTTCCTGTGATGCTTCAGAATTTGGTCTAGGTACAGTTATACTTCAAGAGGGAAGACCAGTAACCTATGCATTTAGAATGCTAACCCAAACTGAGATGCAGTATGCTCAAACTGAGAAGTAACTTTTGGCAATGGCATTTGCATGCTCCAAGTTTCATGATTATATTTATGATTGAGCTATTCAGTTTGAAACTGATCATCGACTCTAGTTACTATTCTAAAGAAGCCTATGCATTCCACTTTAGAGAGATTACAAAGAATGATGCTCAAATTGCAAAAGTACAATTTCAAAATGGTCTGTACTAAAGGCAAATTGCTTAATCTGGCTGATACTTTATCCAGATCGCCCAGGCTTACAACAGAACAGCTTAACACAGAAACATTTGACTTTGACGTGATGTCAGTACATAATTTTTCCACCACTAGATTTGATGAGTTAAGAAATCACACACAGACTGAACCAATTTTGCAGAAGCTCTATCACTATATTAATGTCAGATGGCTATCAAATCAATATAGTGTATCACCTGAAGTGCAACCGTATTTTTCTTACAGAGATGAATTGTTGATGGAAGATGGCATTATTTTCAAAGGTCCTAAAATTGTTGTTCCTGCTTCTTTACAAGATCTTGATTTTGCATTGTGGTCACCCAGGGTCCACTTCCACTAAGAGAAGAGCAAGAGAATTAGTATTTTGGCCTTCATTACCAAAAGACATTGATAGAGTTCTTTCTTCTTGTTCAGTATACAACAGTATCAGATTGCGTTTGCAAAGAGAGACACTTCAGCTAAGTCCAATTCCTGAACTACCTTGGTCTACTGAAGCAACTGATGTCTTTGAGTGGCGCAATCGACACTACTTAGTTCTGGTAGACTCTTATTCAAATTGGTTCAGGATTGATCTCCTACGTAACCTAACCTCAACTGCTGTTATTACTAAGATGAAACGTCATTTCTCAGTTCATGGTAGTCCACCCAAACTTTTTTCTGACAATGATACTCAACTCGTTCAGGATTGATCTCCTATGTAACCTAACCTCAACTGCTGTTATTACTAAGATGAAATGTCATTTCTCATTTCATGGTAGTCCACCCAAACTTTTTTCTGACAATGATAATTTACTAGCCAGTTGTTTCAGAATTTTTTGAAAGAATAGGACTTTGTACATGGTACTAGTAGTCCTGAATATCCTCAGTCCAGTGGTCTAGCTGAACGAGCAGTGCAGAGTGCAAAGCAATTACTTAAAAGGTCAAAGCATGACAATATCGATGTATTCTTGAATTTGCTTAATCTCAGAAACGTACCCAGTGATGATATTCTTGGCTCACCTACTCAAAGTCTACTTTCCAGTCAAACTAGAACTACACTACCTATCTCTTCACGTTTGTTCCAGCCTAAATCTAAGAACACTAAAACCATCAAGGCTCAATTGTTTAAAAAGCATAACATCCAGAAATCTAGTTACAACTCATCGAGCCAATTACTTTGTCCATTGAGGGAAGGAGATAGTACGAATCCAGACAACAAAAGCATGTACAAAGTCCTATTCTTTCAAAAAATTCTGAAACAACTGGCTAGTAAATTGAGTATCATTGTCAGAAAAAAGTTTGGGTGGACTACCATGAAATGAGAAATGACATTTCATCTTAGTAATAACAGTATTCACAAACAAATACTAAACCACCTTCTTAACAACAACCTACTCTCTGTCAGCATGGTTTCAGACCCTCACACAGTACCACTACAGCTTTACTCTCCTTCACTGACTCCATTAACACTAACCGTAACAACTACTTATCATCCTCAGTCTTCATCGATCTATCCAAAGCGTTTGATATGGTGAATCACAAACTTTTACTACATATTCTCAAATATCTTGCTCTTGACCATCTAGCCTTATCCTGGTTTGAATCTTACCTAGAAAATCATCAGCAGGCAGTACTTTGGAAAAACTCACTTTCAAATCTTCTACCTATCTCCATAGGCGTACCCCAAGGCTCTATCCTAGGCCCTTTATTATTTTCAATTTTTATGAATGACCTTCAATCTGCTATTCCTTATGCTACCTGTATTCAATACGCAGACGATTCTACTATAATCTGTACTGCTAACTCTCTAACAGAACTCCAGTCACTTACTCAAAAAGCTTTTAACACTGTAGAACAGTGGTTCTCTGACCGCTGTCTACTCCTTAACCCCAAGAAAACCAAATTGTTACTTTTTTCACCTACTCGCAAATTGACTCCACCACACTTTACTCTTACATCCTCTGACAGAACACTCATTTCTCCTGACTTAACCACAAAACTATTAGGAATAACTATTGATAATAACCTCAACTTTGATTCTCACATCAACAACACCATAAAATTAGTAAATAAAAAAATAGGATCCCTTTACAGAATCAAACCTTTCCTAACACCTACAGCAAGATCCATCATTGCTAGGTCTCACCTAATTTCTACTCTTCTCTATGCTTGTCCCATTTACACTAATCTTTCCAAAAACAACATGAAGAAACTAGAAACATCCTATCATAACATAGCTCGATTTGCTGTAGGATCTCCTTTTCGAACTCATCACTGCCAGAACCTAAAAGAATTAGGCTGGCTTGAACTTCCTAACCAACTTGTTCTTCAACAAATCTTAATAGCTTATAAGATTCTATATCAGCCAACCAATACACCAATACTCTCTAGCCTTATTTCTCCATACAAAAACCTGAAACAACTTCGCTCTTCTAACAAACTCCTGATTAATATTAGCAAACCTCACAATCATGCAGGTGACTGTTTATTCTCCAACTCTGTTGGAAAAACATGGAATAAACTACCCTCTGATATCACTTCTTTAACCTCTTTCCAACTTTTTAAAAATCAACTAAAAATTCATCTCAATAAACACTGGCTTTGCTCCTGCACTAATCCAGACTAATGCTCACTCAAAAAAAAAAAAAAAAAAAAATTTCTCGTATCTTATTTTATCTTTTTAAATCATCTTTTTAAATTGCTATGTTTCTCATGTAACATTTTTATGCCTTTTGTGAACTTGTACAACTTATGGAGCTTTTCTCCCCGGGCCTCTACTGAAAATGGACATATATCCAGTTGGACTAGCCCGGTCAACAAATGTAAAATAAATAAAATAAATAAATTGTGATCCAACAGGACAGAATACAGGCAACTGTGCCGAGCCGAAATCTTACTTGGTAAATTCCAAAGGAGTGGAGTATAGGAGGAATCGGAAACATCTTCTTCCTGTACAAGAATCATCATCATCATTGCAATCACAACATTGTTTCTGTGATGTGGACTCTAAACCGAAGAGTGAGTCGAACACTGTTTCCAGACCAGAATGTGTTCAAAATTCTGACTCCATTCCAGAAAGTAATTCGAACAATTCATGGGTCAACCATGTTACAGAAACTGTTCCAGTTGTTAACTCTAATAACCAGTTTTATGTCACATGATATGGACGAGTGTCTAAACCAAGTGTGAAATACACAGCAACATGGACTTGATTGCACATACCTATATATTTAATATTGTATAATGCATGACTATGGGTAACCTGTGATTTCTGCATGCCAAACAGTCTCATAACAATTGCATGGTCTATTCTCAAAGAGGGAGGATGTAGGTCATAGTATAAAGTGTGTGCATTATCTTTAAGAAGCATACAAGGCTGTACGTGCACATATATAACCTGCACTTGTGCAAACCCCTAGTGCCATTTTGAAGGAGCAGCCAGGGAGTGAGCATGCATGATCATAGCTGTTAGTGTGTATATAAGTTACTTAAGTTAAAGTCAGTAGCCAGCAGTAGTAATGTGTTTGTATGAAATAAAGCTGCTTGAACAGAACCCACCAAGACTCTTTATTCATGTCCCAGACACGAAAGTGACATATATCATATATGTAAATATATATCATATATGTAATTTTATATATATATATATATATAATATGTGTGTGTATGTGTGTGTGTGTGTGTGTGTGTGTGTGTGTGTGTGTGTGTGTGTGTGTGTGTACACATACTCACAGGACACACATACATGCACACATAGATATTTCTGTGTGTACTTACATGTGTAAACATATGGAAAATGTAAAAGAGCAAACACCAGATCAGAGGAAAAGAAATGGACAGAACAAAAACATACCATGTGAATCCTAACAATGATGGAGCTGATATGTGATGAATAGTGCTGGAAAGAGCAATGTTGTTCATTTTCATTGCTCAAATGGCAGAAAAAAGCAAGACTTCTGGAAGCACTTGCAGAAAAATGGACTACTAAAAGAGAAACATAAAAGTACAGTTGTGTAAGATGAACTTACCAAAACAGTAGATGTTCAAGTGATTACTGTTGCAGTAGCCTTAGCTGTATGAGTTATATCCTGGCAAGGATATAACAGCTGGCCAGCTTCCAAAGCTTCAGGGCACCTTTCATGCCTCCAAACTGTCAATCAGCTTGAGCTGAGCTGACAAAAAGAGAAATTTGGGTCCAAAACCCTTCAGAGCTTTCCTGCCAGCAGACAGTGGGAAGCTGAGCCTTAGAAAGACAAGGCTAGGAATAAAAAAACATAAATGTTCAAACTCTGGCATAAAAACACACCCAAAACCAAGGAAGATGGAGGGAGGGAGTGGCTACTGCAGCAGTGATTATTCAAACATCTACTGATATGGTATGTTCAGCTTACACAAGTGTACTATGTTCATCATGTTGATCACTGCTACTTAGCTATATGGGTAGTTTACCATAGTTAGTTGGGAGGTGGGAGGAGACACATCCCTTAGAGTTGACCCAGTACTCAGGGACTTAGGAGCACACATAGTAATCTATCATTTGACTACATGGGCAGTGCAGTGATGCAACAGTTAGTGCTGTTGCCTCACAGCAAGAGGTTTTCTGGTTTGATTCTTGACTGGGGTGCCTTCTGTGTGGAGTCTGAATGTCCTCTCTGCATTCGCATGGGTTTACTCTGGGTGCTCCAGTTTCCTCTCACATTCTGAAGACATGTGTTTGGAGTTTTTATCCCCAGGTGTCCGCTGAAAATGAGCTCTGTGTGCCTCTGCACCAGTCAGAGTTTCCCGATAAATAAATAGTAAATAAATAAATAAATAAATAAATAAATAAATAATGCATCTACAGTAGTGAGGAAATCATTCTATATTGTGCAACTTATAAACAAATGTATGGCATCTAGGTCCAAGGAAATCATTGTTCCACTCTATTTGGCATTCATCAGACCTATCAGTGAGTACAATGCCCTCTTTGGTATGTACCTAACCAGGCATATCCAGAAAATGGAATATTTACAGAGGTTAGGTTCTTCACTAAAAGAATACAGGGCATAAGTAAAATGTCCTAAGCAGATTGCCTCAAGGCCTTATCGTTGTTTCCTATATGCTGTTGAGGGGAGATCTATGAATGACATACAGGGCATTGTCAGACCCCACTCTGATAGACCCCCTGCATATCCACAAAACAAATAGCACCAGAATGATCTGTTGAAAAGACTTAAACCTTGCCTGTAATATAAACAGGACCTACTGGAGAGACAGGTATGTACCCACCTAGAGACTGCCCATTTCTGGAACAGGCTCCCCATCCATGTGAAGCAGAGTTCCTCTGTAACCCAATTCAAGTGTAACATGGACAATTGGATGGAGAACAAGAAATTAATCCCTGGCTTGGCACCTATGTCCCTCATGAACACAGGCAACCTGTAAATAGTTCATCTCCCAGGCCCCTGCTTGTAAATGTTTCATCTCCCAAGCCTCTGCTTACACTTATCAAGGGTACGAGAACTTGTTAGAGATTTGGGAAGCATGGCTAGGCTTAAAAATGCACTTGTGGTTGTTTGCCTAGTAAACACCTATGAACCAATGAACTTATAAGGATTCAGAACCCCCTGGAGAATGGTCATGTCAATGGTCCTATCAAAGCAAGATCTAGACCTAGAGAAGGAATCTAGCTAATAGTGCTTTGTAAAAGTATGTACAGAGGACCAATACTCCTAGAATTCAACCCTTTCCAAAAAGTTATAGATGAAGCCCAAGACTCTGGTAGAATGGGCCCTGACCCTGTCCAGAGTAGATTTATCAGTGTGAGTATAACAAAAGGTAATAGCCTTAGACACAAGAAATGAACAATTGATCCGATGATCTGAAAGATTTAGCTCTGTCAATATAGTACCTGAGTTGTCTGTGGGCATCCAAAGTACAAAGTATTCTTTCAACCTAATTATTAGATTCAGTAAAGAAAATGGGGAGGTGGATAGTTTGAATTAAAGTCAATTCAGATATCACTTTAGGCACAAAAGAAGGATTAGTTCTGAAAGAATTCCTGTCGTTGTGGAAAATGAGGTAGGGTTGAATCACCATAAGAGCTTGCAACTCAGATACACTTCTTGCAGAGGTGAGAGCAATCAATAAAACTGTTTTCCATGTTAAGAACCTCAAGTCAATCAGATTAGCTGGTTCAAACAGAGCAAGTGTTAGTTTCTCTAATACAAAATTAAGATTTCCAAGGAGGGGCCATCTGTTTACTTGGAGACCTCTTATGAAAAATCCCTTTCAAGAACATTTTGACACATGACTGCCTTGAAAGAAGAGGATCCATGGGCAGACACACTGAAATGGCCAACAAATGAACCATAATAGAGGAATAAGAAATCCACAGGATAGCAACTCACACAAATATTGTAAAATCAGAGAACAACTAGCCTGAATGGGTGCTGGTTATGTTGTTGGCAGCAACTAAAAAACCTTCTCCATTTGCTGATATATGATTTTCTAGTAGAAGGCTTTCATTCCTCCATTAGTACCTACTGCACATCCTTTGAAAACAGGTGCCTAAGAGGAAGTAAAACCCTATCATCCAGGCAGTCAATTCAAGATGATCGATGTTGGGATGTACCAGACACTCCTGTTCTTGTGTGAGTAGATCCATTCTGCGAGGAAGCTTGTGGTAATTACCCCTGGTGATTTCCAAAAGAAGGAAGAACCATGGTTGCTTGGGCCAGAAGGCAGTCGCAACAATGATCTTGGGAGACTCCTTCTGAATCTTAAGATGTACCCTGGATATTAGTGGAAAGGGTGGAAAGGCATACTGTAACATCACTGTTCAAATAAAACAAAAAGGCATCTGTCTTTCAGGCCTTCTTGCATGGAGTCCTGGAACAGAATTTTGCCAGTTGATTGTTCAGGGAGGAGGCAAAAAGGTCTACGTGAGGAAATATCCACAGATGGATCAATCTTGGAAGATCCCCAGGTCTAGTTTCCATTCATGCGGGTCTGCACACAGTTTTGCTCTGATGGAATGTAGGATGCCTGTAGAGTGAGATTGTGCTGTGAAGCTATATCCTAAGCTAACAACACTAGTCTGCAAAGGTGGTACGACCTGGTGCCCCCTTGCTTGTTGATGTACCACATCATTGTGGTATTGTCTGTAACCACATGAAGTGGCCCCAGGGACCAAAGATGGTTCAGAGAATTGAGTGCTTTGATCAGGGCAAGCATCTCCCTGATATATATGTGCTTGCATCTGTCCTTGGTATCCCATGTTTCCTTTACTTTTATCCCTCCCAAATAAAGTCTGAAGCATCTGTGGTGACTGACTGCTTTGGAGAAGGGAGAGAGAAAGGGAGACCTTGATTTAAGGGTATCTGTTGTCTCTGTGAAGTGATTTGTCTTCTGAAAAACGCCAGTACTGGGATATGACAAGATAAAGTGTGTAGATGCTGGGACCAAAGAGATTTCAGATGTCACTATATATTTCTCATATGGAGTCTTGCCAGGAGTATCATGAAAATAATAGATGCCATGAGACCCAAAATTCTGAGGTATTCCCTTGCAGTGACTGAAGTCTGAGTGGAAAACCTTATAAGCAGAGATAAATAAAGGTATATTTTTTCTGTGAAAGAAAAGCTCTTTGAACTGAGATGTCTAATTGACATCTGAGTAACACAGTCCTGTGTGAGGGAGTCAAACACTTCTGAATGTTCTCTTGGAATCCCAGCTTGTGGAAGAGATGTCTTACCAAAGAGAGAGAGATTCCCGGCATTTTGAAAAAGAATCTGCAAGGATAAGCAAGTTATGTCAATACTGAAAAATGTGGCTACCCAGTATGTAGCAAATGAGCTATAACTGGAGCTAGACACTTTGTGAACACGCTTGGCGCAGTGGATAGTCCAAAGGGTAAGGCAGAGAACTGAAAAAGTGATTCAGACACACAAGACCTTTAGAAACACCTGCAGTCTGAATGGATAGGAATGTGATGATAAGCATCTTTTAAGTCTAGTGTTACCAGGAAACCTGAAAGAGGAATAAGCGGCAACACTTTATGAAGTGACATCATTCTGAATTTGGGCACTATAGCAAGCAGGTTTAGGAAAGAAAAATTCAGAACTGGTCTCCAAGCATTTTCTTTCTTTGGGACTAGGAACATCCATGAATAAAACCTCTTCCCACTTGAGAAGGAAGAACTGCTTCTATCACTCCTTGGGACAGCATGTGATGAAAAACAGGTGGAAACAAAGCAGTCTGATCTGCAGGATGAGGAATGACTTTCTTGAAAGGAGGAATTTCCTCTCACTGCCATTTGTAACCCTGATGAATAATTTTCAGAACTGATTTTCTGACATAATCTGTTGTCAAAAAGTAAAATGGAAATTCAGACTTTCTAGAAGGGAAAGAGGGCCAGAGGAAGGGGTCACAAGGTCTCTTGAATATTATTCAGACCTGGAGAACCCTTGGCTTTGGGAGGTTTGAGACTTCTTTTTGGAACCTCCTTGCAACTTCTTCTTAAACATCTGTTTACCTGAATTCTGTTGAGACTATTTATTCTGTGTTTTGGCATAACTGAATAAAGAGAAAGAAAATTCCTTGGACAATTTGGAAAAGGAGGTCTGAAATATCTTAGGGATTTCCTGTATCAGCATGCGCCTTTCATCACACCTTTTGATCACCTCTGCAGCAGAGAAACCAAACACGAAATCTCTACCCAAGGGAGAATTTACAATCTCATTTTTATCGTCATCTGGAAAGTTCTGAGAATGCAGCCAAGCAAACCTACTTAAAACAATACCAGTGGCCATAGCCCTGGAAGATGTATCAACAGTCACACACACACACACACACACACACACACACACACACACACACACACACACACACACACACACACACACACACACACACACACACTGCAAATGATGAGTAGTGACACCTGCAATAGAAGAAACTAAGTTATTTTAAGCAGGTTTTTCTACACAATAAGAAGGTGTAAATAAAACATTTTTATTCTTTCATATGTCAAAATAAACTTTAACATATGAGCCTGACAATTTAAAGTTCTGAAATTCAGAGTTGCATAAGTCTATAATTTTTCCCACATGTATCAATAATTACTCATCCTTATTAGAAAGAATAAGACTGGAATTAACTAAGTGCTAAGCAGCAGAGGAGTCAACTGAGATTTGAAAATAGTGTATAAAAATTGAAAAGAGTGAGGAATTTTATACATCCTATCTGCCTTTTTTAGGGATAGCTGGCTGACTATCAAGAAAACTGCAGGCAATAAGACATCTTCTAAAGCAGACAGGACAGGAGGAATGGGTGTAGGTTCTGGAAAATGCTTCTGTAACAACTCAGTATTTTTTGAGGGACTTCAGTGTTCTCCCACTGAAAACATTTGGACATTCTAGCAATAATCTCAAAGAAAGAGAAACTCTTACAGGGAGAATCAGAAAGAGGGATGTCTTCTGATTCTGAATCAGAAATCTAAGGACAAAGCCCTAAATCTATTCTTGCATCTTCCTGTACAGATTCAGAATCTTGAATTTCTTCAGGAAAAAAAAAGGCATCCCTCTTTCTTTTACCAGAAACTACTCTACAAGAAGGTTTAATAGCCTGTATCATACCATGAGCCAATCCCAGTATACTACTCCTATTCAAAACAACGAGGAGGAGCAGATACATGCTTGGTTTTCTGCTTCTTTTTGACAGTAAGAATGGGGCCAAACATGCTGCTAATGGCAGCCACTGTTTCCACAAGGATGGGCACAGCAATCTGACACAACAGGGAAACCCTCCCTATTCTTCCTTGCATACTGAGGGGACACTAACAGCCACAGAGGATGTGACTAATCCCCAGTCCATAGTGGCAGTACATGCTACACCAGAGGGATCTGAGGTAAAAGATGAGTGGTCTGAGGTACAACAAATGGCCACAGGAGAGTCGCCTATCTGCAACTGAGGCAAATTGCTAATCTGCTGCGGTGGCAAAAGCTGTTTGCTTAACTTTTTATTTTTATAGCTAGAAGAGGGACCGACTGTGGGAGTGACAATCTGTTCCATTGTCAAGTCAAAAATGGTGCCTCTAGCCTGGGAAAAAAAACAACAACACTGCCAGTAAAACTACCAGTCCACAAAATTTACTTTTAATTGTCAGAGGAAACACAACAAAAAGCATTTTCAAACACTATGGCAGACCCACAACCTTAAAATAAGTAGAATTTCTCCACAGAACATAGTTTATCAGTTAGATAATACTACTTTTAAACTGATAGAAACGAGTGCTCTGTTTAAAAGTATGTTACAGTCTCAAGACAATCTAAAACACAATCCTAGCTTCAAAATAACTTCCCTGAAGAGGAAAGTAATAAAACATCAGTAAAAAATAAGGCAATGGAAGGTTTTCCCCCCAAATGGAATTTATCTGCCCAGCTAAGGAAAGCACAAGCCAACCATCAATCCTCAAAAGCCTCAGAGGATTGTACTATTCGTGGCAGTAAAGCTCTGAAAAGCTTCACACCCAAACTTGTCTTTTTATCAGCTCAGCTTGACTTGCTTGACAGTTTGGGCATGTGGAAGGTGCTCTAAGGCTTTGGTAACTAGCCAACTGTTATATTCTTGGTAGGATATAACCCGTATAACTAAGGCTACCGCAGTAGTGATCAATATCAACAACATGACATATGCACCAAACATCAGCAGACTATTGACTGTTGACCAAGGTCTAGTACCTTGGCATGCTGTAAATACTTTGCATGAATCACTTGCTCACTACTGTTAAGTAGTTTTGCATGTCATAGTAGTATTCTGTAGTGACCTTTCCACTCACTGCAACTTTATAGTGCTTTGCAATTTATTTTTATTTTATTTATTTATTTGGCATTCGTTGACCGGGATATTCCAACTGAGCTTGTGCCCTTTTTCAGTTGAGGCCTGGGGAGAAAAGCTCCACAGTACAATTTATTTTTATTTTGTTTATTTATTTGACATTTGTTGACCAGGATAGTTTGACTGAGCTTGCACCCTTTTTCAGTGGAGGCCCAGGGAGAAATTTCCATAGTACAGATTATACAAATAAGATATTCAACAGTACAAATTATACAAGTACAATATTCCAGTACAGGGTATACAAGTAGAAAATGAATAGGATTAAAGTAAAATATAATAAACGCAATAAATAGTATAAACAATAAAGGTTAAAACATGTGACCAGATTGCCGTGCAAGTGAGAGATCCCAGAATTTCAGGTATTAAAATGAGTGGCAGGAATAGAGGAGGTAGATAGGATCAAAGTGTCAAAAATGCAGAAGAATTGTTACTGGTAGTTTAGTAGGAAAATTGTAGCAGTAAATTTGACAAGTTACAGTGTGAGGTGAAATTAGAGAGGGAAAGGTAGATGAAAGAAAGGAGCTAAATGTCAGATTAATGCAGCATGAGTTTGGAGGGGTATAGAGAGCAGTATTAGGTGATTATAGTGATATTTCAGAAGTTGGAAACGATAGTGTAATTATGGGGAAGGAAGGAAGGGAAAAGAATAAGGAGAAAAAAGGGAAGGGAAAATATTAATTTGGATGATTACAGAGACATCTCCAGGTGCTATTTAGGAAATTAAGTTGGATAATTACAGAGACATCTCCAGGGGCTGTTTAGGTAATTTAGTTGGATAATTACAGAGACATCTCCAGGGGCTGTTTAGGTAATTTAGTTGGATAATTACAGAGACATCTCCAGGCGCTGTTTAGGTAATTTAGTTGGATGATTACAGAGACGTTGTTTAGGTAATTTAGTTGGATGATTACAGAGACATCTCCAGGCGCTGTTTAGGTAATTTACTTGGATGATTACAGAGACATCTCCAGGCGCTGTTTAGGTAATTTAGTTGGATGATTACAGAGACATCTCCAGGCGCTGTTCAGGTAATTTAGTTGGATGATTACAGAGACATTTCCAGGCACTGTTCAGGTAAATTTGTTGGATGATTACAGAGACATCTCCAGGCGCTGTTTAGGTAATTTTGTTTAATGATTACTGAGACATATCCAGGGGCTGTTTAGGTAATTTAGTTAGATGATTATAGAGACATCTCCAGGGGCTGTTTAGGTAATTTAGTTGGATGATTACAGAGACATCTCCAGGCGCTGTTTAGGTAATTTAGTTGGATGATTACAGAGACATCTCCAGGCACTGTTTAGGGAATTTACTTGGATGATTACAGAGACCTCTCCAGGTGCTGTTTAGGTAATATAGTTGAATGATTACAGAGACATCTCCAAGGGCTGTTTAGGTAATTTAGTTGGATGATTACAGAGACATTTCCAGGCGCTGTCTAGGTAATTTAGTTGGATGATTACAGAGACATCACCAGGCGCTGTTTAGGTAATTTAATTGGATGATTACAGAAACATCTCCAGATGCTGTTTAGGTAATTTAGTTGGATGATTACAGAGACATCTCCAGGGGCTGTTTAGGTAATTTAGTTGGATGATTACAGAGTCATATCCATGGGCTGTTTAGCTAATTTAGTTGGATGATTACAGATACATCTCCAGGGGCTGTTTAGGTAATTTAGTTGGATGTTTACAGAGACATCTCCAGGTGCTGTTTAGGTAATTTAGTTGGATGATTACAGATACATCTCCAGGGGATGTTTAGGTACTTTAATTGGATAATTACAGAGCCATCTCCAGGTGCTGTTTAGGTAATTTAGTTGGATGATTACAGAGACATCTCCAGGGGCTGTTTAGGTAATTTAGTTGGATGATTACAGAGACATCTCCAGGCGCTGTTTAGGTAATTTAGTTGGATGATTGCAGAGAGGCTGTTTAGGTAATTTAGTTGGATGATTACAGAGACATCTCCAGGCGCTGTTTAGGTAATTTAGTTGGATGATTACAGAGACGTCTCCAGGGGCTGTTTAGGTAATTTAGTTGGATGATTACAGAGACATCTCCAGGCGCTGTTTAGGTAATTTAGTTGGATGATTACAGACACATCTCCAGGCACTGTTTAGGTAATTTAGTTGGATGATTACAGAGACATCTCCAGGCGCTGTTCAGGTAAATTTGTTGGATGATTACAGAGACATCTCCAGGCACTGTTCAGGTAATTTTGTTTAATGATTACAGAGACATCTCCATGGGCTGTTTAGGTAATTTAGTTGGATGATTACAGAGACATCTCCAGGTGCTGTTTCGGTAATTTAGTTGGATGATTACAGAGACATCTCCAGGCACTGTTCAGGTAATTTAGTTGGATGATTACAGATACATCTCCAGGCACTGTTCAGGTAAATGTGTTGGATGACTACAGAGACATCGCCAGGCCCTGTTTACGTAATTTAGTTGCATGATTACAGGTGCATTTAGGTAATTTAGTTGGATGATTACAGAGACATTTCCAGGCGGTGTCTAGGTAATTTAGTTGGATGATTACAGAGATATCTCCAGGCGCTGTTTAGGTAATTTAGTTGGATGATTACAGAGACATCTCCAGGGGCTGTTTAGGTAATTTAGTTGGATGATTATAGAGACATCTCCAGGGGCTATTTAGGTAATTTAGTTGGATGATTACAGAGACATCTCCAGGGATTATTTAGGTAATTTAGCTGGATGATTACAGAGACATCTCCAGGGGCTGTTTAGGTAATTTAGTTGGATGATTACAGAGACATCTCCAGGTGCTGTTTAGGTAATTTAGTTGGATGATTACAGAGACATCTCCAGGCGCTAAGCAATTTAGCTGGATGATTAGAGGCATCTCCAGATGCTGTTTAGATAATTTAGTTGGATGATTACTGAGACATCTCCAGGTGCTGTTCAGGTAAATTTGTTGGATTACTACAGAGACATCTCCAGGCGCTGTTTAGGTAATTTAGTTGGATGATTACAGAGACATCTTCATGGGCTGTTTAGGTAATTTAGTTGGACGATTACAGAGACATCTCCAGGTGATGTTTAGGTAATTTTAGTTGGATGATTATAGAGACATATCCAGGGGCTGTTTAGGCAATTTTGTTGGGTGATTACAGAGACATCTCCAGGCACTGTTTAGCTAACTCAGTTGGATGATTACAGAGACATCTCCAGCCACTGTTTAGGTAATTTAGTTGGACGATTACAGAGACATCTCCACATGCTGTTTAGGAATTTGGTAGGATGATTACAGAGACATCTCCAGGTGCTGTTTAGGTAATTTAGTAGGATGATTACAGAGACATCTCCAGGGGCTGTTTAGGTAATTTAGTTGGATGATTACAGAGACATCTCCAGGCGCTGTTTAGGTAATTTAGTTGGATGATTGCAGAGAGGCTGTTTAGGTAATTTAGTTGGATGATTACAGAGACATCTCCAGCCGCTGTTTAGGTAATTTAGTTGGATGATTACAGAGACGTCTCCAGGGGCTGTTTAGGTAATTTAGTTGGATGATTACAGAGACATCTCCAGGCGCTGTTTAGGTAATTTAGTTGGATGATTACAGACACATCTTCAGGCGCTGTTTAGGTAATTTAGTTGGATGATTACAAAGACATCTCCAGGCGCTGTTCAGGTAAATTTTTTGGATGATTACAGAGACATCTCCAGGCACTGTTCAGGTAATTTTGTTTAATGATTACAGAGACATATCCATGGGCTGTTTAGGTAATTTAGTTGGATGATTACAGAGACATCTCCAGGTGCTGTTTAGGTAATTTAGTTGGATGATTACAGAGACATCTCCAGGCACTGTTCAGGTAATTTAGTTGGATGATTACAGAGACATCTCCAGGCACTGTTCAGGTAAATGTGTTGGATGACTACAGAGACATTGCCAGGCCCTGTTTACGTAATTTAGTTGCATGATTACAGGTGCATTTAGGTAATTTAGTTGGATGATTACACA
The DNA here is from genome assembly GCF_019279795.1 of Protopterus annectens. NCBI lineage: Eukaryota > Metazoa > Chordata > Ceratodontiformes > Protopteridae > Protopterus > Protopterus annectens. The sequence goes on from NC_056744.1 coordinate 1,154,284,966, forward strand.
GACATTTCCAGGCGTGTCTAGGTAATTTAGTTGGATGATTACAGAGACATCTCCAGGCTGTTTAGGTAATTTAGTTGGATGATTACAGAGACATCTCCAGGGGCTGTTTAGGTAATTTAGTTGGATGATTATAGAGACATCTCCAGGGGCTATTTAGGTAATTTAGTTGGATGATTACAGAGACATCTCCAGGGATTATTTAGGTAATTTAGCTGGATGATTACAGAGACATCTCCAGGGGCTGTTTAGGTAATTTAGTTGGATGATTACAGAGACATCTCCAGGTGCTGTTTAGGTAATTTAGTTGGATGATTACAGAGACATCTCCAGGCGCTAAGCAATTTAGCTGGATGATTAGAGGCATCTCCAGATGCTGTTTAGATAATTTAGTTGGATGATTACTGAGACATCTCCAGGTGCTGTTCAGGTAAATTTGTTGGATTACTACAGAGACATCTCCAGGCGCTGTTTAGGTAATTTAGTTGGATGATTACAGAGACATCTTCATGGGCTGTTTAGGTAATTTAGTTGGACGATTACAGAGACATCTCCAGGTGATGTTTAGGTAATTTTAGTTGGATGATTATAGAGACATATCCAGGGGCTGTTTAGGCAATTTTGTTGGGTGATTACAGAGACATCTCCAGGCACTGTTTAGCTAACTCAGTTGGATGATTACAGAGACATCTCCAGCCACTGTTTAGGTAATTTAGTTGGACGATTACAGAGACATCTCCACATGCTGTTTAGGAATTTGGTAGGATGATTACAGAGACATCTCCAGGTGCTGTTTAGGTAATTTAGTAGGATGATTACAGAGACATCTCCAGGGGCTGTTTAGGTAATTTAGTTGGATGATTACAGAGACATCTCCAGGCGCTGTTTAGGTAATTTAGTTGGATGATTGCAGAGAGGCTGTTTAGGTAATTTAGTTGGATGATTACAGAGACATCTCCAGCCGCTGTTTAGGTAATTTAGTTGGATGATTACAGAGACGTCTCCAGGGGCTGTTTAGGTAATTTAGTTGGATGATTACAGAGACATCTCCAGGCGCTGTTTAGGTAATTTAGTTGGATGATTACAGACACATCTTCAGGCTGTTTAGGTAATTTAGTTGGATGATTACAAAGACATCTCCAGGCGCTGTTCAGGTAAATTTTTTGGATGATTACAGAGACATCTCCAGGCACTGTTCAGGTAATTTTGTTTAATGATTACAGAGACATATCCATGGGCTGTTTAGGTAATTTAGTTGGATGATTACAGAGACATCTCCAGGTGCTGTTTAGGTAATTTAGTTGGATGATTACAGAGACATCTCCAGGCACTGTTCAGGTAATTTAGTTGGATGATTACAGAGACATCTCCAGGCACTGTTCAGGTAAATGTGTTGGATGACTACAGAGACATTGCCAGGCCCTGTTTACGTAATTTAGTTGCATGATTACAGGTGCATTTAGGTAATTTAGTTGGATGATTACACAGACATTTCCAGGCGGTGTCTAGGTAATTTAGTTGGATGATTACAGAGACATCTCCAGGCGCTGTTTAGGTAATTTAGTTGGATGATTACAGAGACATCTCCAGGGGCTGTTTAGGTAATTTAGTTGGATGATTATAGAGACATCTCCAGGGGCTATTTAGGTAATTTAGTTGGATGATTACAGAGACATCTCCAGGGATTATTTAGGTAATTTAGCTGGATGATTACAGAGACATCTCCAGGGGCTGTTTAGGTAATTTAGTTGGATGATTACAGAGACATCTCCAGGTGCTGTTTAGGTAATTTAGTTGGATGATTACAGAGACATCTCCAGGCACTAAGCAATTTAGCTGAATGATTAGAGGCATCTCCAGACGCTGTTTAGATAATTTAGTTGGATGATTACAGAGACATCTCCAGGTGCTGTTCAGGTAAATTTGTTGGATTACTACAGAGACATCTCCAGGTGCTGTTTAGGTAATTTAGTTGGATGATTACAGAGACATCTTCATGGGCTGTTTAGGTAATTTAGTTGGACGATTACAGAGACATCTCCAGGTGATGTTTAGGTAATTTTAGTTGGATGGTTATAGAGACATATCCAGGGGCTGTTTAGGCAATTTTGTTGGATGATTACAGAGACATCTCCAGGCACTGTTTAGCTAACTCAGTTGGATGATTACAGAGACATCTCCAGCCACTGTTTAGGTAATTTAGTTGGACGATTACAGAGACATCTCCACATGCTGTTTAGGTAATTTGGTAGGATGATTACAGAGACATCTCCAGGTGCTGTTTAGGTAATTTAGTAGGATGATTACAGAGACATCTCCAGGAACTGTTTAGGTAATTTAATTGGATGATTACAGAGCCATCTCCAAGGGCTGTTTAGGTAATTTATTTGGATGATTACAGAGACATCTCTAGGCGCTGTTTAGGTAATTTAGTTGGATGATTACAGAGACATCTCCAGGTGCTGTTTAGGTAATTTAGTTGGATGATTACAGAGACATCTCCAGGGGCTGTTCAGGTAATTTAGTTGGATGATTACAGAGACATCACGAGGCTCTGTTCAGGTAATTTTGTTGGATGATTACAAAGACATCTCCAGGCGCTGTTTAGGTAATTTTGTTGGATGAATGCAGAGACATCTCCAAGGGCTGTTTAGGTAATTTAGTTGGATGACTACATAGACATCTCCAGACACTGTTTACGTAATTTAGTTGGATGAATGCAGAGACATCTGCAGGGGCTGTTTAGGTAATATTGTTGGATGATTACAGAGACATCTCCAGGGGCTGTTTAGTTAATTTAGTTTGAGGGTTACAGAGACATCTCCAGGCGCTGTTTAGGTAATTAAGTTGGATTATTACAGAGACATCTCCAGGGGCTCTTTAGGTAATTTAGTTGGATGATTACAGAGACATCTCATGGGGCTGTTTAGATAATTAAGTTGGATGATTACATAGACATCTCCAGATGCTGTTTAGGTAATTTAGTTGGATGATTACAGAGACATCTCCATGTGCTCTTTAGGTAATTTAGTTGGATGATTACAGAGACATCTGCAGGCACTGTTTAGGTAATTTAGTTGGATAATTACAGAGACATCTGCAGGCGTTGTTTAGGTAACTTAGTTGGATGATTACAGAGACATCTCCAGGATCTGTTTAGGTAAGTTAGTTGGATGACTGCAGAGACATCTCCAGGGGCTGTTTAGGTGATTTAGTTGGATGATTACAGAGACATCTCCAGGTGCTGTTTTGGTAATTTAGTTGGATGACTACAGAGACATCTCCAGGGGCTGTTTAGGTAATTTAGTTGGATGATTACAGAGACATCTCCAGTGGCTTTTTAGGTAATTTAGTTTGAGGATTACAGAGACTTCACCAGTGGCTGTTTAGGTAATTTATTTGGATGATTACAGCGATATCTCCATGGGCTGTTTAGGTAATTTAGTTGGATGATTACAGAGACATATCCATGGGCTGTTTAGGTAATTTATTTGGATGATTACAGAGACATCTCCAGGCACTGTTTAGGTAATTTAGTTGGATGATTACAAAGACATCTCCAGGGTCTGTTTAAGTAATTCAGTTGGATGATTACAGAGACATCTCCAGGCGCTGTTTAGGTAATTTAGTTGGAGGATTACAGAGACATCTTCAGGGGCTGTTTAGGATATTTATTTGGATGATTACAGAGACATCTCCAGGCACTGTTTAGGTAATTTAGTTGGATGATTACAGAGACATCTTCAGGTGCTGTTTAGGTAATTTAGTTGGATGATTACAGAGACATCTCCAGGCACTGTTTAGGTAATTTAGTTGGATGATTACAGAGACATCTCCAGGGGCTGTTCAGGTAATTTAGTTGGATGATTACAGAGACATCTCCAGGCGCTGTTCAGGTAATTTTGTTGGATGATTAAAGGGACATCTTCAGGCACTGTTTAGGTAATTTTGTTGGATGATTGCAGAGACATCTCCAGGCGCTGTTTAGGTAATTTAGTTGGATGATTACAGAGACATCTCCAGGATCTTTTTAGGTAATTTAGTTGGATGATTGCAGAGACATCTCCAGGGGCTGTTTAGGTAATTTAATGATTACAGAGACATCTCCAGGTGCTGTTTAGGTAATTTAGTTGGATGATTACAGGGACATCTCCAGGCCCTGTTTAGGTAATTTAGTTGGATGCTTACAGAGACATCTCCAGGTGCTGTTTTGGTAATTTAGTTGGATGACTACAGAGACATCTCTAGGGGCTGTTTAGGTAATTTAGTTGGATGACTATAGAGACATCTCCAGTGGCTTTTTAGGTAATTTAGTTTGATGATTACAGAGACTTCTCCAGTGGCTGTTTAGGTAATTTAGTTGGATGATTACAGAGACATCTCCAGGTGCTATTGAGGTAATTTAGTTGAATGATTACAGAAATATCTCCAGGGGTTGTTTAGGTAATTTAGTTGGATGATTACAAATACATCTCTAAGGGCTGTTTAGGTCATTTTGTTGGATGATTACAGAGATATCTCCATGGGCTGTTTAGGATATTTATTTGGATGATTACAGAGACATCTCCAGGCACTGTTTAAGTAATTTAGTTGGATGATTACAGAGACATCTTCAGGTGCTGTTTAGGTAATTTAGTTGGATGATTACAGAGACATCTCCAGGCGCTGTTTAGGTAATTTAGTTGGATGATTACAGAGACATCTCCAGGGGCTGTTCAGGTTATTTAGCTGGATGATTACAGAGACATCTCCAGGCGCTGTTCAGGTAATTTTGTTGGATGATTACAGAGACATCTCCTGGTGCTGTTTAGGTAATTTAGTTGGATGATTACAGGGACATCTCCAGGCCCTTTTTAGGTAATTTAGTTGGATGATTACAGAGACATCTCCAGGTGCTGTTTTGGTAATTTAGTTGGATGACTACAGATACATCTCCAGGGGCTGTTTAGGTAATTTAGTTTGATGATTACAGAGACTTCTCCAATGGCTGTTTAGGTAATTTAGTTGAATGATTACAGAGACATCTCCAGGCACTATTGAGGTAATTTAGTTGGATGATTACAGAGACATCTCCAGGCACTATTGAGGTAATTTAGTTGGATGATTACAAATACATCTCTAAGGGCTGTTTAGGTCATTTAGTTGGATGATTACAGAGATATCTCCATGTGCTGTTTAGGTAATTTAGTTGGATGATTACAGAGACATCTTCAGGGGCTGTTTAGGTAATTTAGTTGGATGATTACAGACACATCTTCATGCGCTGTTTAGGTAATTTAGTTGGATGATTACAGAGACATCTCCAGGTGCTGTTTAGGTAATTTAGTTGGATGATTACAGAGACATCTCCAAGGGCTGTTTAGGTAATTTATTTGGATGATTACAGAGATATCTCCAGCGCTGTTTAGGTAATTTAGTTGGATGATTACAAAGACATCTCCAGGCGCTGTTTGGGTAACTTAGTTGGAGGATTACAGAGACATCTTCAGGTGCTGTTTAGGTAATTTAGTTGGATGATTACAGACAGATCTCTAGGCGCTGTTTAGGTAATTTAGTTGGATGATTACAGAGACATCTCCAGGTGTTGCTCAGGTAATTTAGTTGGATGATTACAGAGACATCTCCAGGCGCTGTTCAGGTAGTGTTGTTGGATGATTACAGGGACATCTTCAGGCGCTGTTTAGGTAATTTTGTTGGATGATTGCAGAGACGTCTCCAAGGGCTGTTTAGGTAATTTAGTTGGATGATTACAGAGACATCTCCAGGTGCTGGTTGGTAATTTAGTTGGATGACTACAGGGACATCTCCAGGGGCTGTTTATGTAATTTAGTTGGATGATTACAGAGACATCACCAGTGGCTGTTTAAGTAATTTAGTTTCATGATTACAGAGACTTCTCCAATGGCTGTTTAGGTAATTTAGTTGGATGATTACAGAGACATCTCCAGGCGCTATTGAGGTAATTTATTTGGATGATTACAGAGACATCTCCAGGGGTTGTTTAGGTAATTTAGTTGGATGATTACAAATACATCTCTAAGGGCTGTTTAGGTCATTTAGTTGGATGATTACAGAGACATCTCCAGGCACTGTTTAACTAACTCATTTGGATGATTACAGAGACATCTCCAGCCACTGTTTAGGTAATTTAGTTGGATGATTACAGAGACATCTCCACATGCTGTTTAGGTAATTTGGTAGGATGATTACAGAGACATCTCCAGGTGCTGTTTAGGTAATTTAGTTGGATGATTGCAGAGAGGCTGTTTAGGTAATTTAGTTGGATGATTACAGAGACATCTCCAGGCGCTGTTTAGGTAATTTAGTTGGATGATTACAGAGATGTCTCCAGGGGCTGTTTAGGTAATTTAGTTGGATGATTACAGAGACATCTCCAGGCGCTGTTCAGGTAAATTTGTTGGATGATTACAGAGACATTTCCAGGCACTGTTCAGGTAATTTTGTTTAATGATTACAGAGACATCTCCATGGGCTGTTTAGGTAATTTAGTTGGATGATTACAGAGACATCTCCAGGTGCTGTTTAGGTAATTTAGTTGGATGATTACAGAGACATCTCCAGGCACTGTTCAGGTAATTTAGTTGGATGATTACAGAGACCTCTCCAGGCACTGTTCAGGTAAATGTGTTGGATGACTACAGAGACATTGCCAGGCCCTGTTTACGTAATTTAGTTGCATGATTACAGGTGCATTTAGGTAATTTAGTTGGATGATTACAGAGACATTTCCAGGCGGTGTCTAGGTAATTTAGTTGGATGATTACAGAGACATCTCCAGGCGCTGTTTAGGTAATTTAGTTGGATGATTACAGAGACATCTCCAGGGGCTGTTTAGGTAATTTAGTTGGATGATTATAGAGACATCTCCAGGGGCTAGTTAGGTAATTTAGTTGGATGATTACAGAGACATCTCCAGGGATTATTTAGGTAATTTAGCTGGATGATTACAGAGACATCTCCAGGGGCTGTTTAGGTAATTTAGTTGGATGATTACAGAGACATCTCCAGGTGCTGTTTAGGTAATTTAGTTGGATGATTACAGAGACATCTCCAGGCGCTAAGCAATTTAGCTGGATGATTAGAGGCATGTCCAGACGCTGTTTAAATAATTTAGTTGGATGATTACAGAGACATCTCCAGGTGCTGTTCAGGTAAATTTGTTGGATTACTACAGAGACATCTCCAGGCGCTGTTTAGGTAATTTAGTTGGATGATTACAGAGACATCTTCATGGGCTGTTTAGGTAATTTAGTTGGACGATTACAGAGACATCTCCAGGTGATGTTTAGGTAATTTTAGTTGGATGATTATAGAGACATATCCAGGGGCTGTTTAGACAATTTTATTGGATGATTACAGAGACATGTCCAGGCACTGTTTAGCTAACTCAATTGGATGATTACAGAGACATCTCCAGCCACTGTTTAGGTAATTTAGTTGGATGATTACAGAGACATCTCCACATGCTGTTTAGGTAATTTGGTAGGATGATTACAGAGACATCTCCAGGTGCTGTTTAGGTAATTTAGTAGGATGATTACAGAGACATCTCCAGGCGCTGTTTAGGTAATTTAGTTAGTTGATTACAGAGACATCTCCAGGAACTGTTTAGGTAATTTAATTGGATGATTACAGAGCCATCTCCAAGGGCTGTTTAGGTAATTTATTTGGATGATTACAGAGACATCTCTAGGCGCTGTTTAGGTAATTTAGTTGGATGATTACAGAGACATCTCCAGGCGCTGTTTAGGTAATTTAGTTGGATGATTACAGAGACATCTCCAGGGGCTGTTCAGGTAATTTAGTTGGATGATTAAAGAGACATCACGAGGCTCTGTTCAGGTAATTTTGTTGGAAGATTACAAAGACATCTCCAGGCGCTGTTTAGGTAATTTTGTTGGATGAATGCAGAGACATCTCCAAGGGCTGTTTAGGTAATTTAGTTGGATGACTACATAGACATCTCCAGACACTGTTTAGGTAATTTAGTTGGATGAATGCAGAGACATCTGCAGGGGCTGTTTAGGTAATATTGTTGGATGATTACAGAGACATCTCCAGGGGCTGTTTAGTTAATTTAGTTTGAGGGTTACAGAGACATCTCCAGGTGCTGTTTAGGTAATTAAGTTGGATTATTACAGAGACATCTCCAGGGGCTCTTTAGGTAATTTAGTTGGATGATTACAGAGACATCTCAAGGGGCTGTTTAGATAATTAAGTTGGATGATTACAGAGACATCTCCAGATGCTGTTTAGGTAATTTAGTTGGATGATTATAGGGACATCTCCATGTGCTCTTTAGGTAATTTAGTTGGATGATTACAGAGACATCTGCAGGCACTGTTTAGGTAATTTAGTTGGATAATTACAGAGACATCTGCAGGTGCTGTTTAGGTAATTTAGTTGGATGATTACAGAGACATCTCCAGGATCTGTTTAGGTAAGTTAGTTGGATGATTACAGAGACATCTCCAGGTGCTGTTTTGGTAATTTAGTTGGATGACTACAGAGACATCTCCAGGGGCTGTTTAGGTAATTTAGTTGGATGATTACAGAGACATCTCCAGTGGCTTTTTAGGTAATTTAGTTTGATGATTACAGAAAGTTCACCAGTGGCTGTTTGGGTAATTTATTTGGATGATTACAGCGATATCTCCATGGGCTGTTTAGGTAATTTAGTTGGATGATTACAGAGACATCTCCAGGCGCTGTTTAGGTAATTTAGTTGGAGGATTACAGAGACATCTTCAGGGGCTGTTTAGGATATTTATTTGGATGATTACAGAGACATCTCCAGGCACGGTTTAGGTAATTTAGTTGGATGATTACAGAGACATCTTCAGGTGCTGTTTAGGTAATTTAGTTGGATGATTACAGAGACATCTGCAGGCGCTTTTTAGGTAATTTAGTTGGATGATTACAGAGACATCTCCAGTGGCTGTTCAGGTAATTTAGTTGAATGATTACAGAGACATCTCCAGGCGCTGTTCAGGTAATTTTGTTGGATGATTAAAGGGACATCTTCAGGCACTGTTTAGGTAATTGTGTTGGATGATTGCAGAGACATCTCCAAGCGCTGTTTAGGTAATTTAATTGGATGATTACAGAGACATATGCAGGCACTGTTTAGGTAATTTAGTTGGATAATTACAGACACATCTCCAGGCGCTGTTTAGGTAATTTAGTTGGATGATTACAGAGACATCTCCAGGTGCTGTTTAGGTAATTTAGTTGGAAGATTACAGGGACATCTCCAGGCCCTGTTTAGGTAATTTCGTTGGATGCTTACAGAGACATCTCCAGGTGCTGTTTTGGTAATTTAGTTGGATGACTGCAGAGACATCTCCAGGGGCTGTTTAGGTAATTTAGTTGGATGGCTAAAGAGACATCTCCAGTCGCTTTTTGGGTAATTTAGTTTGATGATTACAGAGACTTCTCCAGTGGCTGTTTAAGTAATTTAGTTGGATGATTACAGAGACATCTCCAGGTGCTATTGAGGTAATTTAGTTGGATGATTACAGAGATATCTCCAGGGGTTGTTTAGGTAATTTAGTTGGATGATTACAAATACATCTCTAAGGGCTGTTTAGGTCATTTAGTTGGATGATTACAGAGATATCTCCATGGGCTGTTTAGGATATTTATTTGGATGATTACAGAGACATCTCCAGGCGCTGTTTAAGTAATTTAGTTGGATGATTACAGAGACATCTTCAGGTGCTATTTAGGTAATTTAGTTGGATGATTACAGAGACATCTCCAGGTGCTCTTTAGGTAATTTAGTTGGATGATTACAGAGACATCTCCAAGGGCTGTTCAGGTAATTTAGCTGGATGATTACAGAGACATCTCCAGGTGCTGTTCAGGTAATTTTGTTGGATGATTACAGAGACATCTCCAGGTGCTGTTTAGGTAATTTAGTTGGATGATTACAGGGACATCTCCAGGCCCTTTTTAGGTAATTTAGTTGGATGATTACAGAGACATCTCCAGGTGCTGTTTTGGTAATTTAGTTGGATGACTACAGATACATCTCCAGGGGCTGTTTAGGTAATTTAGTTTGATGATTACAGAGACTTCTCCAATGGCTGTTTAGGTAATTTAGTTGAATGATTACAGAGACATCTCCAGGCACTATTGAGGTAATTTAGTTGGATGATTACAAATACATGTCTAAGGGCTGTATAGGTCATTTAGTTGGATGATTACAGAGATATCTCCATGTGCTGTTTAGGTAATTTAGTTGGATGATTACAGAGACATCTCCAGGGGCTGTTTAGGTAATTTAGTTGGATGATTACAGACACATCTTCATGCGCTGTTTAGGTAATTTAGTTGGATGATTACAGAGACATCTCCAGGTGCTGTTTAGGTAATTTAGTTGGATGATTACAGAGAAATCTCCAAGGGCTGTTTAGGTAATTTATTTGGATGATTACAGAGATATCTCCAGCGCTGTTTAGGTAATTTAGTTGGATGATTACAAAGACATCTCCAGGCGCTGTTCGGGTAACTTAGTTGGAGGATTACAGAGACATCTTCAGGTGCTATTTAGGTAATTTAGTTGGATGATTACAGACACATCTCTAGGCACTGTTTAGGTAATTTAGTTGGATGATTACAGAGACATCTCCAGGGGCTGTTCAGGTAATTTAGTTGGATGATTACAGAGACATCTCCAGGCGCTGTTCAGGTAGTGTTGTTGGATGATTACAGACGCATCTTCAGGCGCTGTTTAGGTAATTTTGTTGGATGATTGCAGAGACATCTCCAAGGGCTGTTTAGGTAATTTAGTTGGATGATTACAGAGACATCTCCAGGTGCTGGTTGGTAATTTAGTTGGATGACTACAGGGACATCTCCAGGGGCTGTTTATGTAATTTAGTTGGATGATTACAGAGACATCTCCAGTAGCTGTTTAAGTAATTTAGTTTCATGATTACAGAGACTTCTCCAGTGGCTGTTTAGGTAATTTAGTTGGATGATTACAGAGACATCTCCAGGTGCTATTGAGGTAATTTATTTGGATGATTACAGAGACATCTCCAGGGGTTGTTTAGGTAATTTAGTTGGATGATTACAAATACATCTCTAAGGGCTGTTTAGGTCATTTAGTTGGATGATTACAGAGATATCTTCATGCGCTGTTTAGGTAATTTAGTTGGATGATTACAGAGACATCTCCAGGGGCTGTTTAGGTAATTTAGTTGGATGATTACAGAGACATCTCCAAGCGCTGTTTAGGTAATTTAGTTGAATGATTACAGAGACATCTCCAGGCGCGGTTTAGGATATTTAGATGGATGATTACAGAGACATCTCCAGCCGCTGTTTAGGTAATTTAGTTGGATGATTACAGAGACATCTCCAGGGGTTGTTTAAGTAATTTAGTTGGATGATTACAGAGACATCTCCAGGCGCTACGTAATTTAGTTGGATGATTACAGAGACATCTCCAGGGGCTGTTTAGGTAATTTAGTTGGATGATTACAGAGACATCTGCAGGCGCTGTTTAGGTAATTTAGTTGAATGATTACAGAGACATCTCCAGGCGCTGTTTAGGATATTTAGATGGATGATTACAGAGACATCTCCAGCCGCTGGTTAGGTAATTTAGATGGATGATTACAGAGACATCTGCAGGGGCTGTTTAGGTAATTTAGTTGGATGATTACAGAGACATCTCCAGGCACTGTTTAAGTAATTTAGTTGGATGATTACAGAGACATCTCCAGGGGTTGTTTAGGTAATTTAGTTGGATGATTACAGAGACATCTCCAGGTGCTACGTAATTTAGTTGGATGATTACAGAGACATCTCCAGGGGCTGTTTAGGTAATTTAGTTTGATGTTTACAGAGACATCTCCAGGTGCTGTTTTGGTAATTTAGTTGGAAGTTTACAGAGACATCTCCAGGGGCTGTTTAGGTAATTTTGTTGGATGATTACAGAGACATCTCCAGGCACTGTTTAGGTAATTTAGTTGGATGATTAGAGAGACATGTCCATGTTCTGTTTAGGTAATTTAATTGGATGATTACAGAGACATCTCCAGGCGTTATTGAGGTAATTTAGTTGGATGTTTACAGAGAAACCTCCAGGCGGTGTTTAGCTAATTTAGTTTGATGTTTACAGAGACATCTCCAGGCGCTGTTTTGGTAATTTAGTTGGAAGTTTACAGAGACATCTCCAGGGGCTGTTTAGGTAATTTCATTGGATGATTTCAGAGACATTTCCAAGTGCTGTTTAGGTAATTTATTTGGATGATTACTGAAACATCTCCAGGCACTGTTTAGGTAATTTAGTTGGATTATTATAGAGACATCTGCAGGTGCTGCTTATGTAATTTTTTTGGATGATTACAGAGACATCTCCAGGGGTGTTTTAGGTAATTTAGTTGGATAGTTACAGAGACATCTCCAGGCGTTGTATACGTAATTTAGTTGGATGATTACAGAGACATCTCCAGGCACTGTTTAGGTAATTTTGTTGGATGATTACAGAGACATCTCCAGGGGCTGTTTAGGTAATTTAGTTGGATGATTACAGAGACATCTCCAGGCGCTGTTTAGGTAATTTAGTTGGATGTTTACAGAGACATCTCCAGGTGCTGTTTAGGTAATTTAGTTGGATGATTACAGAGACATCTCCAGGGGCTGTTTAGGTAATTTAGTTGGATGATTACATAGACATCTTCAGGAGGTTTTTAGGTAATTTAGTTGGATGATTACAGAGACATCTCCAGGGGTTGTTTAAGTAATTTAGTTGGATGATTACAGAGACATCTCCAAGCGCTCTTTAGGAAATTTAGTTGGATGATTACAGAGACATCTCCAGGGGCTGTTTATGTATTTTAGTTGGATGATTACAGAGATATCTCCAGGCGCTGTTTAAGTAATTTAGTTGGATGATTACAGAGACATCTCCAGGCGATGTTTAGGTAATTTAGTTGGATGATTACAGAGACATTTCTATGGGCTGTTTAGGTAATTTAGGTCGATGATTACAGAGACATCTCCAGGCTCTGTTTAGGTAATTTAGATGGATGATTAGAGCGACATCTCCAGGTGCTGTTTAGGTAATTTAGTTGGATGATTACAGAGACATCTCCAGGCGCTGTTTAGGTTATTTCGTTGTATGATTACAGAGACATCTCCAGGGGCTGTTTAGGTAATTTTGTTTGATGATTACAGAGACATCTCCAGGCGCTGTTTAGCTAATTTAGTTGGAGGATTACACAGACATCTCCAGGTGCTGTTTACTTTATTTAGTTGAATGATTACAGAAACCTCTCCAGGCGCTGTTTAGGTAATTTAGTTGGATGATGACAGAGACATCCCCAGGTGCTGTGTAGGTTATTTAGTTTGATTATTTCAGAGACATCTCCAGGGGCTGTTTAAGTAATTTAGATTGATGATTACAGTGACATCTCCAGGTGCTGTTTAGGTAATTTAGTTGGATAATTACAGATACATCTCCAGGCACTGTTTAGGTAATTTCTGAAACTTTCCTTAAATTCCTGAGCATGAGTAATATTTTTGAGCATCATGAGAATCTTATTCCATGCAGACCTCTCAACCATACCGAATTCCTCGGTATTTACTGGTTTTGAGTGCAAAATATTGGGGTGCCATGAATTTCTGAGTAGCCCCCTTAATTTCCGAATTTCACAGTCTTTTTTTTTTATTACCACTTTAAATTTTTGGCTGATGTCACCAAGCATAACCAGCTTGTAGGGGCTCAAGTGATGACATACTGCCTGTTGGAATACAGAGATGGCAGGCGGCATAATTTAAATTTTGCAGAGTCCTCCAGGTAAACTTTTAGTTGTGCATTATAGATACTGCAGTGCATTTTTTTATGGCTTTATAAGTCCACGGGTGCTTATCTGTGTATTTCGATTGCTGCTTCATTGTTGTGCGGTAACTGGCTCTTTGCATTTAGAGTGTGTGTGTGTGTGTGTGTGTGTGTGTGTGTGTGTGTGTGTGTGTGTGTATGTGTGTGTCTAATTCAACCATTGCTGCTTCATTGTTGTGTGGTTTGTATGTCTAATTCAACCATTGATGCTTCGTTCTTTGCATTTAGAGTGTGTCTATACATTCTACTATTACTACTTCTAAGTCCAGTGTGTGTGTGTGTGTGTGTGTGTGTGTGTGTGTGTGTGTGTGTGTGTCTGTGTCTGTGTGTGTGTGTGTGTGTGTGTGTGTGTGTGTGTGTGTGTGTGTGTGTGTGTGTGTGTGTGTGTGTGTGTGTGTGTGTGTGTGTGTGTGTGTGTGTGTGTGTGTGTGTGTGTGTGTGTGTGTGTATATACAATGCCCCAGTTAGGGATGCCTGGTGGTTAGAGTTACTCAGGCTTAAACCCTATACCATAGCTACAAGGCGCAAGAGCCCGAGTTCTCTACCCATACTACCACTTCTGATTGAAGGAGTTATAGCTCTCAACTGTACAAAGTTTCACAGAATGTCTGGAATGTTTGGCTCATACTTTTGGTCTGTCCCTCTTAAAATCTGGATAGTGCAGTGGTAGTGTTGTTGCCTCACAGCAAGAGGTTCTCTGGTTTGATTTTCAGGTGAAGCGCCTTCTGTGCAGAGTCTGCATGTCCTCCCTGTGTTTATGTGGGTTTCCTCTTGGTGATCTGGTTTCCTCCCACGATACAAAGACATGTGTCTGGAGTGTTTCTCCCCAGGCCTCCGCTGAAAATTGGCTTTGTTCTATATCAGACTTTCCCAGGAAACAAATGTTGAATAAAATAAAATGTATGGTTTTCTGGCAAATCAGTGAGAACTAAATTCAGTAAATAATTATAGCCTTTAAGTTTCAGTCTTGCTATCTTTCAGGAAGAACATGGTAACACAACATTTTATTCTAGCAGCTTTCTAAGATCATACAAGCAATGTTTAAAATATGTTCCCGGTTATGGGCCTTTGCCCCCCCCAATAAATTTTGGATTTTCCTGATTTCTTGCGCTGCACAGTTTTTCAGGGAAAGAGAAGCTTATTGCTGCTTGTGTAAAGTCTACTTGCATTGTTAGTAGCACAACAGGTAGTATGCTTGCTTTTGCTGCAGAAGGATGTACGTTCTATTCCCACAGTATGTAGAGGGATTGCTGATACTGTACTGTGTTGTACTTTTAATGGGGATGGATACTGCAGTCCTGAGACTATCCTCCTTGGGCGAGAGATACCTAATAACTATGAACCTGTTATCAGTTTACCATCCATTCCCTACTAAAATATTGCTAGCTTATCATTTTGTAATGTAACATAGGCAATCTATTCCTCAAGGGCAACAGGCACATTATTTGTAGAAGAAAAAATTAAATATAAAGTTGTTTGCTAGCAGCAACCTCTTCATTAGTTACAAATCTCTAATGTGGAATTATTTGGATGACTTTTACTTCTGCAGAGATTGTGCACGTTTACTGATACTGGTGGATAGTAGAAGTTTGAGTAGACTTTTATGATGGAAATGTTCTGAATTGGGCAGTTTTGTCATTAGTGGTTCATGCATTTTGTTTCATTGCTTACTGGAAAAAATGTTCAAAACAATAAATTTAAAATGAGCTCTAACAAGTGTGCTGTATTATACAAGGAATATAATTTAATACAGTCAGGAAGTTGTATCAAAGAACACATGTATCTTTCATGTGCAAGAGGCCTATGATTTGAAAATGGCCCAAATTTAATCTTTATCCGCCACTGGCCAGATGCATTTTCTTTGGATGTGGGTTTCAATGCCGTTTCAATGAATGTGCATTGCAAGGACAGAGAAGTTTTAATGCTAAGTCTATTTTCATTGTTAGACTGTATTTCTTTGTTTAGCTGAAGTCTATTTGTGTTTGTGCTATAAAATGTAAAATAAAATCCAAATAATCATTGTAGAAGTAAAGCAGTATGCACATTACAGTGTTTATCGTAAATGGGGTGAAACAGCCAAGTAATGGGGCATTGGAATGGCTGTAGGGGGACTCTGGGGCCATATTTAGGTTGTCTGTTCTTCAGTTTGCATTTGAAAGTTGGTATCCCACAATTCCATTGGAGTGGGTGAGGTTACATAATTATGTATGCAAATTTTATGTTAATCGGCGTACAGATTTGTACCTATTTTTCATGGGCCTTTGTCCAGATTTTTGATGTTTCCAGGTTGAGAGGTATGATTCCATGACAAAGCAAGAAGGTAGTTGTAGAGGTTTTAAGCGCATGATTTATTAGGTTTATAGATTTGTAGGAGACATTGGTCTGAGCATCTGAGGGAGCGAGGTGGGTTATGGAGGGAAATAAGTGAGGAAATGCTAGGGGAGGTGGAGGGCTTACTAAGAATAGAGTGGATGATGAGAAGTTGAGTAAATAGGAGTTGGTTAGGAAATTCTAACTAGCTAAGTGATTGGATCGCAAGACAGTGGTGTGAAAATGGCATGTTGGCTGCAAATCTGGCTACTTTGTTGTATGTGGTTTCGAGTTTAGATAGAAGAGAGGACTGTACATTAGTAAGGATTTGAGAGCTGTAGACGAGGTTGGGGAGAAGATAAGCCTGGGTAAGAGATATTCTGGAGTTGGGGGTAAGAAATCTTTTGTTTCTATAGAGTAGGCTGAATTTTTGTTTGGTTTTCTTTATACAGTGGTGGATATGGAGGTCAAATTTAAGTTTGTCATTGATGATAACTCTAAGGAGCTCAGTGTGGGGTTCAGATGAGATAGTGGTGTTAAGGGAAGAGATGGTGAAAGAGGATTTAAGGTGGTCGAAAGATCTGGGTAGAAATAAAAGGAGTTTTGTCTTTTTTGAGTTTAGTATGAGTTGGTTGTTAGTAAGCCAAGTTTCAGTGAGGTTAAGAGAGGACTGAGTTAAGGAGAGCAGGTCAGAGGGGTTGTCAGCAATGGTGATGATAGTGGAGTCATCTGCATACTGTATGAAGGATGACTGAGGACAGGATGTGTGGAGTTGGTTAATAAAGATGTTAAAGAGAAGGGGGCCTAGAACTGATCCTTGTGGCACACTCATTTATGGGGAGAAAGGGAGATAGTGCAGACAGCCATTTGATGGACTGCTGTATGTTAGAGAGATAACTAGTAAACTAGGAGATAGTTGCAGGGGAGAGGTTTAATTGAGAAAGTATGTAGAGGAGGATGGAGTGAGAGACAATGTCAAAGGCTTTGGAGAGGTCTAAGAAGAGGCAGGACACAAATTTATTATTGTGTCTGGCTATGGAGTTGGTATTAGTAAAGGAAATGAGTGCAGTATTGGTGCAGTTGGAATCCATGCTGGGTATAGGTGATTAGGTTGTTGTGAGTGAGAAAAGATAGTATTTGTTTACACAAGAGAATTTTGGAGAGAGGAGAGGAGAGAGTATAGCAATTGGGCAAAAATTAGAGAGTTCTACAAAGAGTTTCCACTTGTGTGAATAGGTATGGTGTGAAATTTCTTCCAGAGGGTTGGGACAGTGGATTTACAGACTGAGCGGTTAATGAGAATGGAGACTGGGTATGCTATGGAGTATGCAGCAGCCTTCAGGAAGAGAGATGACAAGTTGTCAGCAGATGGGGAACATTGTTTAATTTTAAGAAGGACATGTTTAATATAGCTAGTAGGAATAGGATTAGTGAGAAAGGGCAGTTTTGTATTGGGGGGTGGTGGGAGGTGAGAGATTAATAGGGTTGGAAGTTAGCATAGGTTTGCTAATGGTATTGATAAAGTAGGTACTGAAGATGGAGGCAGTTTTTTGGGATGAATTATTAGGGCAGGGGTTTGGTGTTGAGTTTCCGGGGTGGAGAACTTGGATAAGAGTATTCCAGAATTTTTCAGGGTTTCTAGGTTGTGAAGTTAGGGGTGAATGGTAGAATCTTTTTTTTTATCCATGATGATGTGTTTTTTGACCAGGTCACAGAGTTCCCTATATTTTTGGAAGTATGCGAGGGATTTTGTCTTTTGCCAGAGCTTCCATGCTGAATCTCTGTTTAGGATGACAGACATGCTTGACTTGGTAAGCCAGGGTGAGAATGTGATTTGACTCTGACAAATCTGGCAGGGGCTAAGGATTTAGAGCGTTAAGGAAGAGGGAGTTGAATTGAAGAACAGCTTCATCAAGAGAAAGGTAAAAGAGGAAAGACCAGTAAATTGCAGAGAGATAGTTCTTGGATGTCTCAGGGTTGAAGTTGGTTAGTTTATGGCATTCCTTGAGTTTATGAGGTCTAGTGAAATGGGGGAAATCTTTGGACGCAGATAGGGGAGTGATCACTAATTGAATCTGGCAGGGATTCAGGGTGGTGATAGAGATTAGGATGGGAGAAAAGAATGCAGTCAAGGATAGAACTGGTGTTTGTGGGTTTGTGAAGAAAAGTGGGAGAAGAGATAAGTTGGGTATAGCCATGTAGATGTATGCTGGAAGTAGGGGAGTTAGAGTTGAGGGCAAGCCAATTGATATTAACATCACTTAGTATGATAGCTTAATTATAAATACTATTAGCCATCCAGTGGAGAATCTGTTCTAGTAAAGAAATGTTATCACCAGGGGATATATAGATAGCAACTAATGTCAGGGCTTTGTGGTTGTTTAGTTTGTAGTTAGCAGTGATGAGTTCAGCAGGGTGAAAGAAGGGGGTGAGTTAGTTAGCAGGGATAAGGTTCGGAGGTCTGAGCACATAATAGCTACACCTCCTTCTTTTTTATGAGTTCTATCAAGACATAAGATGTTATAGCCAGGCAGGAGTACTTCATTGTCTGTGATATGTGGTTTCAGCCAATTTTCTTAGAGAGAGAGATTATGTTAGGGGGGTATTGGGCTATCCAAGAGTGAAATTCAGTTGTCTTGTTAAGAATACTATGAATGGTGATTGAGTAAAAGGAGAGGTGCTTTAAAGAAGGGATTGGCACTTGCAGGGGGTGTGTGAGTTGTATTGGTTGGAGTAGATGGATTATTATGTGGGCCTGGGTTGGGGTGAATGTTGCCTGAGAGTTGAAGGGTGTTGCAGAAGTGAAGAAAAGATGTAGTGGATAAAGTGGGAGAATTTTCAGCTTCTTGTCATGATGTGGAAAGGTATTTGGAAGGAATCTGATTTTGGGGAGAGTGTAGTCAGTGCAGGAAAACAGAGTGGGAGATATGGGAGAGGAGTAGTAGCTAAAGGTGTTTAATGAATAACAGGATGTAGGGGGATGGGATGTAGATTAAGTTGAGCATGATAAGAGGTAAGGGAAGTTAGGAGAAGGTAAAGAAAGGATAAGAGAAGAAGGAGAAACATAGTGACGGGAAAGGAGTAAGCTGGAGGAGTAAGAGTAAGGTGAGTGGGATACATTAATGGGGAGATAGGAGACGTGAGAATGGGTGGGAGGTTAAGGTTGGAATGTGCTGGATGTTGGGAGGGGCTTGGGAAGGAGGGATAGGATTTGATTAGCTGAAGTAAAGAAATGTGGAAGTGTGGAGGGGTGGGGTAACTGATGGTTAGCCATAAAGGTAATTGATGCTGGGGTGGGTGAGAATGGAGGTAGGGTAGGGGAGTGGAGTGAGCCCAAAGTGAGGGTGAATGGAGTGGGATGAACCACGACACAAGGAGCTAGAAAAAACAGTAAGTATGGTCAGACTACTGCAAAAGAAACAATCAGTAATATTATGGATAGAGGATGCTTGCAGTAACCGAGTTAAAAGAAATATGTAAAAAGTAGTATTTTATTAAAAGTATTAAGCAGGTCTATGGAGTGAAAGAGGAGGACTGGTAGGAAAGAAAATGGGACTAGGATAGCACGAATGAGAAGCAGGAAGTGAGGTTTCCCTCAGGTAGTGTACGTGCCAGCCTCCATTAGGTAAACAGTCTAATACTAGAACTGAGTAAGTGGTACAGCTTCTTTAGCTTGGAACCTACTCAGATTTTACTTGAAAGGCACTCTCCATGCAGTTATATGTTTTATTTAATGAGCTGTTCACTCTTTGTGGTGGATTTCTTAGTGCTGCAGAATCAGTTAGAGGAGAGGAAAACGCTGCTAGGGAAACTGTAAAAAAGAGAGAAATTCTGAATATTATTAATTTAGGTTAGGAGATACAGAAATGTAGATAGGGGAAGAAAGAGTGCAGAACAGAGATTAAATATCAAATAAGAACAACAGAGATATTAGTATGTACACTCTTTGAAGCCTAAAACATAGTGTAAGGAAATAAAAACAGTACGTAGAAATATGGATTAGTGATAAAGCTACAAGTTTAAAAGGTTGAGGCTGCATGCTCGGTACACAAGTAGTGCTTTTTAACACAAGTAAAAACAAAACCCTACAAGTGTTAACCAGAAGCAACAGTAAATAAAGACTATACAGTAAGATCTGACAATAGAACAAGCTACACTGTAGTCAGAAATATTAAAGAAGTACTTACATGCTATTACAACTTAACAGATACCACAGTAGTCCTATCAAATGTGTGAGCACTCATAAGAACAATGCAATTAAATGCATATTACAAAACAGTTATGTACTGTATCACAGAAATATAACATAAGCCATATACATTCAAAAATATACAACTGAAATATCAACAATTCTAGTATTATGAACACTCCATCCAGTTAAACATATTAGTCCATGCCAAATGGTAAGTAGGTAGAATCTGCACACGGACCAGCTACAGTACAGAAGGACATGCCATTGCAGTGATATCAGTGTTGTTTTATCAAGTTTGATCCAAGGATATAGCAACTCCCAAAAACAATATGCAAGCTGCAGCTATAATAAAAAAACAAACACTTATTTGGCAAGCACACCACTATGTGAGAAGGAAACTACTGCTTGGTAAATAAGTTTAAAAGATGGTGCCCGTGTAATCCAGGTAGATAAGTAAACTTGGACAGGACAGTCTTTCTTAATGGTTTAGCTTTTTTTTGACTGTTGCAGTCAGATGGTGGTGGTATTTTCCAAAATAATAATAACAGTTTCTTTGCTGCATACAGGATGATGAACAGTGCCATTTCTTTCCAGAAGTGCATGTGGAAGAGGTACCTTCTATCTTTTAATGCAATTCTACGCTGTTCTGGGATCCACTCATTATTAATGATGTGCATTCTTTGGACAACAGTGCTGCAGGTTGTATCATGGAAACATCCACATCCAAAGTCAGTCATGAGGGGTGCACTGTGTCCATCACTCCATCCTGTTCTCAGGAAATGTAAGTATTTCACTTTTCTAACCATTTGTCGCTACCATTATGTATGTGTGCCAATGGAATATAGTTTTCAGATATGCCATGCTATAGTTCAGCTACATCAAAAGGCTGACATTAACAGAATGCATAGTCACTCTCCTCATGTGTTTTATTGGTTAATGTATTAGCAGTTAAATGTTGCTGTGTCTTTATGCTGTCCTGTGAGTTACATAGTGACTGCCTAATGGTTTCAGGATGTCATAAAAACAGCATTACAAATAGTACAATTGAATACATTGAGACTGTGTTATACAGGGAAATAAATGAGTGCCTAATCATGGTAATGTCTGCATCAGGATACAGACTAGTGTGAAAAGTAACAGTACTGAGCAAGTGGTAAGGTAATATACATTGGTCAACATTGTGTTGATGCATACTAACATGTGTGTGTGTGTGTGTGTGTGTGTGTGTGTGTGTGTGTGTGTGTGTGTGTGTGTGTGTGTGTGTGTAATAAGGACCTGTCTCATCTGTGAATGTAGAGTTACTCAACTGTATTTTAAATGTTTCATAAATTACCTCAACTGAGCATCTCATTCAGCATACTTTAGCAGGGCTGTCATATTACATGCATAATGTATAATGCATAATGTATAATGCATAATGCATAATGATGATACGATTCCATTGTTGCACAAACTTCATTGCCCTGGATGTGTGATGTGAGTGTTCAGTGCAAGATACTCACTTTTTCACACTACAGAACACCTTCCTCCTTACAGTTGCAATGCTCCGCAACAGTGCCATCACCAGTTAATACAAGTGCAACAAGAGAGAAATGCCCCTCGGAGTCATCCATATCAGAGTGCATACAATGTGATGACTCCATCAGAGAAATAGCTGATGAGCTAGCAGATCAAACAAGGTAAGGGTCTAGAATGATAGGTACACATTCGTACCATACCTGCAACATGTTATCAGTGCCAATAATTCATGCTGCTGCAGATACCCTGCTCCTTCAAAGTACATCATACATGAACCAGTTTACCTTATGTGCTGCTCTTCTCTAAATTCACTTTTGTTGGCATGTGTCACCTGTGGATCACCAGTAACACCATTTTTTTTCAAGTGATGACTCTTTGAGTTGCCGTGGCACCCATCTCAAGGTCTGTTACACTTGCTCGGACTGTTAAAAGAGTTGAAAATGAAGAAATCAACCAGACCGTGGAAAATATTTGGAAGACAACATTGCCATTGCTGTTACAATACTAATATCAGGATGCTCCATCTCAAAAGCTCTGTGTTTGTTTGACTATATGAAAATGTTGCAGCTGTTAAGGAGTGTATTTACAAAAATACGAAAATAAATTATTTTCCAACAACAAGTTCTCAGCAGTCGAACCAGACACAAATGAAGTTGCCGAATGACATATACTTGCTTCCTGTAGGCCTGCAAATAGTAGGTGATGCATAATGTGATAGCCCAGGCCACATCTCCAAATTTGGCAGGAACTCCATATAGGCCATGTTATTTCTGTGAATGTGGTACAGATAAGGATGTTATGGCCCATGATGATTTCAGAAGTTAAGACAACATTGACAAATAAGGTCCCATACCACATCTATTATTTCTTGCCTCCCTATGCTTTAGAGCAGTGAGGTAAAGAATTCTGCTTGGATGTAGCTCAAGGAACTGAAAAGATTCATCACATTCCTTGCAGAGGAGAAGCACTTCAGGGTGGGACCCTAAGCAGGATAATGGATCAGCCCCCCACAGCAGCCTTCACCCTACAACCCCCCTACCCAGCCATTCCAGTGTCCCATTACTTGGCTATTTCTCTTCAGTTACCATAAACACTCTTCAAACCTGTCAGCATGTGTACCGTTTTCTTTAGTGCTACAATGATCAGAGATATTTGGATTTAATTTAAAACTTTGATTTCAAATTTTATAGCACAAAAACTGATCACCATTTGC
Organism: Protopterus annectens; assembly: GCF_019279795.1. Classification (NCBI taxonomy): domain Eukaryota; kingdom Metazoa; phylum Chordata; order Ceratodontiformes; family Protopteridae; genus Protopterus; species Protopterus annectens. Next base: position 1,154,308,072 of record NC_056744.1, read on the forward strand.
TAAACGAAGCAATACAGTCTCACAATAAAAACACTTAGCATGAACAGTAAACTTCTCTGCCCTTAAAACTCATATTCATTGAGATGCCATTGAAACCCACATTCAAAGAAAATGTATCTGGCCAGTGGCAGATTAAGTTTTCCTTTGGGCTGTTTTCAAACCACGGGCACATTGTTCACATTTTTTGCACCATCCTAACTGTATTAAATTATATTCCTTGTATAATACAACACCACTTGTTAGAGTCTGTTTTATTTATATTTGTAGGTTTGAATATTTTTACAGTAAGCAATGAAACAAAAATTATGAAGCAATAAGGGCAAAACTACCCATTACAGAACATATCAACCACAAAGGGCCACTCAAACCTCTGTCGTTACAGTCCACCAATATCAGTTAATATACACAATCTTTGCAGAAGCAAAAGTTATATGAATAATTGTATATTACAGAGATCTACAATTAATGAATAGGTTGCTGATGGCAACAAACTGTACATTTCATTGTTTCAAGTGTTAATACAGTGCCTGCTGCCCTTGAAAAATAAACTACATTGTTACATTTAAAAGAATGTAAGCTGGTAATACTGCAATAGGGCTTGGCTGTCAAACCAGCAACAGGCTCATAGTTACCAGCCATCTCATCCAAAGGAAGACACACTCAGGGGTGCAGCACCCCATCTTCCCTTAAAGGAGTCACTGCACTATCAGCATTCTTTGTACATTGTGTGGGAGTAGAACACACAGCCTTCTGCTCCAAAGGCAAGCATGCTACCTGTTGTGCTAGTAACACTGCTTCATAAGTCTATTGCACAAACACTGATGATGACCATTTACTAAACATAACAGTTGCATATTAAAACAGACTTAGCATGAGGAAAAGTAAACTTCTCTTTCCTTGAAGCTCAACATTCCTTGAAAACATACAGAACGTCAACAAATGTTTAAAAAAGCAAAAATGTATATCATAGGATCATAGGATCATAGGATCATAGGAGGTTACTAGGCTAATCGCTCTGGGGCCCTTACAAGCCTAGCCAAGAGTTTATCTCCAAAAAAGAAACCTCAGTCAGCACCTATTGCCCCTGTCAGTGAGGGACAAATGTGGAACCTCTGGGACAAATTTATGGTTTCCCATCCACTCATTAAGATTGCGTTTGAAGAGGGCCAGTGAGGTACTCTGTTTGACATGTATGGAAAGTCTATTCCAGAGACAGGGCAGACTCTCGGAGACAAACCTGTCTCTCCAGCAGGTTTTGTTGATGTTGCATATTAGATTTAGGCCTATTGAGTAGGTAATGCGCGAGGAGTTAGACTTACAGGTATAGAGCATCTCTAGTAGGGCAGGCTCGGATATTGCTTATAGCCAAGACACAGATCACCTCTGAGAAATCTGTATGATACCGAGTAGAGTGATAGTGATTTAAACCTGTCTGCATAGGATAGGTATTGGAGGCCATGGATTCTCTTTGTGAGGTATTTCTGTGGCCTTTCCAGTTGGTGCAGGTGTTTGGAGAGGAACATACAAAAACGGGGCATTATACTCAATCAGAGGTCTAATAAGGGAGGTGTACAGAGAGGTAATAACCTCCTTTTTTCTGGATGCAATCCCTTTACTTATAAGATGAACCAAGTAAAAGGCTTTTCTGACTATAGCCGCCACATGATGGTCAAATGTAAGACTGTTGTCAACCTGAGTACCCTGGTCTCTCACCACAGGTCGTGTCCTTAGGGGGTTGCTGTTGATGTGGTAATCAGTAGGGACCGTGTTTTTGCCGAATGGTATGATAATAGATTTTTTTACTTTTAGCTTAAGGCCATGACTTTGGCACCAGTTATTTGTAGCTGTGAGACCCTCTTGGAGTATGTTAACATCAACTGGGGAGTCAGTGACAGCACCCAACAGTCATCCACAAACTTGGTCAGCCACAGGCCCTTTGTCTTTGCCTGGATCTCTGAGAGGTATATGCCAAACAGTAGGGGTCCCAGGACAGATCCCTGGGGAACACTACTAGTGACAGGTCTGATGTTGAAGGTGGAAGCACCAGTTTTGACCTTGTGGGTCCTATCTTTCAGCCAGTTGGCCATCCATCTGATTAGATAGGGATTAACACCAAGTTGTGTTAGTTTTTTAATGATGACTGAGTGGGGGAGTGTGTCAAATGCCATGGCCAGGTCAAGGTAAGCTGTATGTACTGACTTCCCCTTATCCTGGGCCTTGGTGACAGTCTCAATGAAGTTAACTAGGTTCAATAGGCAAGATGTGCTCCTGACAAATCTGAATTGGGCGGGGTCGAATGCTTGGATATTGCCTGTTTCCTTGTTTATGAGATCATTATGAGATCAGTAGTGGCACCACCTTTGTACAAATGGATGACAATGGCAGTTCTCCACTCTTCTAGAATGAAGCCTGTAGATAGGCTGTGGTTGAATAGGGTGCTCAATGGCGAAGCTAGTTCTTGCTGGAGATGGTGCTGAATATAGCCTGGGATACTATCAGGTCCTGTGGAAGCTATGTTCTTTGCCTTGAATAGGGCCTTTAACACTTGATCTACAGAGATGTGAAGTGTGGGACAAGTATCGAGGATGTCGACTGGGCCTTTGGGGGGATAAGGAGGTGAAGTTTGTGCCTTTGGGGTTGATAAGGGGCTGACGTTTGTGCTGAACCTATCACCCAACAGGTTGGTTAAGTCAGCAGGATCAGTGTAAGTGGTATCATTAAGTACTAGTTCGGAACAGACTTGGGTATTGCCATGGTGGTTCCTAATGTAACTGAAGAAGGACTTGTGGTTTCCCTTTGTTTTGGAGGCTAATTTCAACTCATAATTAGCTTTAGAGGTTTTCACTAGTGATCTAGTTTGTTTGTTGAGGCAGAGGAGGGAATTTTTCTGATTTGGAATGTGTTCCTTTTTACCCTTGGACAACAGTTTCTCCCTTTTGTTGTAAAGCCTGTTGATACAGGATGTCCACCACATATGTTTGTTTTTCCTTGAGGAGCTGGTTTTAGTTCTGTTGGGTATGGCTGAGTCCATGCAGTTGTACAGGTGCTTGTATACTGCACTGGCATACTGTTCAGCATAGTTGTCTGCATCATCTGAGGTGGGGGGGTATGAAGCTGTTGATAACTTCCCTTAGGCGGTTGTAGTCAGCTTTTGAGACATTTTTAAACTGGTTACAGTTGGGAAGGGGTTGGATGGGATAGAAACTTCAAATGAGACAGATGGATGATCTGATCTCACCAGGGAAGAACATACTATGGGAGTGGTGCAGTGGTCGCCCGTGTTGGTGAGAACCGAGTCCAGTATGTTATCTCCCCTTGTGGGAGATAAGGCCAGCTGATCTAGTGCATTAGAACTGATGATGTCAAGGAATCGTTGGGTGAGTGCATTAGTGCAGGAATAGTTCACCCAGTCTATGGTGGGGTAGTGGAAGTCACCAAGGATCAGGATGTTAGGGGGTACCTTGATGGAGTCAAGTAGGTCCAGGTAGGAGGTGTGGGTGTCCTGAGACATGGAGTGGGGTCTATAGCTGGCTATAACTTGGATGGGTGTCTTGCCAACTGTCAGTTGCACCTGGAGTAATTCCTGTGTGTCAAGTTGATAAACCAGCCTGTCCTTAATGAAGATAGAGACTCCACCACCCTTAGTCTTTCCGACCCCATTTTGGAATTGGAAAGTGTGGAATGAAGTGTAGTCTGGTAAGGGAGGGGTGCCCTCTGCAGCCCTGAGCCAAGCTTCCATGACTGCACAGACATTGGCATTTTCCAGTGTGAGGAGAGCCTCCAGTGAGTGCATGTTCAGATTAAGGCTCCTAGCATTGAGCAGCATGACCTTCAATTTGTTTTTTGACAGATCTTTTATGTTGGAAGATTTGTCTTTGGGATATGACCTAAAAAAGGTACAGTGGGGGAGGCAAGAGATTTAACCAAGATACAGAACCCTAGGGGTGACAGGTGGAGGCCATCTCTGGCAAAGCATCGTGGCCTGTCAACCATATCATCCCAAGCAGACAGATACTGAATCCCTTAGAAAGACACCAGAAACTAAGCCAATTGTTTAAGTCAAACATTTTTTGTTGGTATTGTGGTGTCATTCTTGGTGAACGTAGGATACTGCTTAGGGCTAGGGTCATACCTACCTGGAGCACATACTCTGAGAACTCAATCATGTCTCTCTTCATATAGTCCGGGGAGGTGCATCTCATGTCATTCACACCAACATGGACAATGACAGAGTCATACTTGCACCTGTTGTGGAGATACTTTAGTGCTAGTGTGATGTGGCAAATTCTAGTGCCTGACAAACAGCTATCTGTGACATTTCTTTGTTGAGCCTGGTAAAGGGGATATCTGTGTGTCTCACTATTGAGTCACCAATGACTAGTATGTTTGGTTTATTTTATGCCTTATGGGCTGCGTTGGTTTATTGTTTTGCCTAATGGGCTGTGTGTGTGAGACACTGGTGCATTGACTACTGTGTGTGATGTGATTAGTGTTGTGTGTGGAATCTTTGTGAGAGTGTTTTGGGGGTCTTTATTGTTTAGATAAGTTTTTGTTGGGGACCCGTGCACAGGTGGGTGTGCGGCTCTGTGATGTGGGTAGTGTGGTGCTTGTATTGGCAATCTCCTCTGTCAGGAGTACTGCCTGTGGTGTGAGAGAGCATGGATTCCAACTTACTGATGTAGATGCATCTCTCTCAAGTCGAAAAATTATGTGCTGGGAGAAAGGGACTGTCCATGAACATAAGGCAGTTGCTACACTGTCTCAGTATGCCCATGTCAACCAGGCTGGCAGGAAAAACTGATGGGAATTGTCCAGACATAGTGCTCTGAGTACTTGACAGACTTATGGAAAACAGAGTTTAATAATGGATTGTCTGCAAAAATCCTAAATGTAAAATAAATGGCCTGAAGCACAAGTGCTACCACCAAAACTAAGATGCTTAGAATATTAATCAGGCTACTAACAAGCATTAATAAGTGCAGAATAAGATCATTTGTACACTTAAGAGCACACAGAACAGCAAACTAAGGTAATAAAGTAGAAGACAGTTAAGTAAGAGCAGCTGAATAAAGTATATATATATTTTTCCAGTGGAGAGGGAAGAAACAGAGCAGATTAAGAGACTATAGGGGTTGCCTTTCCCAAGTGCTCTCTCTGCACACAGCAGAAGAGATGGGACAGGTAGGAGTGTCTGAAATCAAAATATGATTTCATTGTACTCAGTTGAGTGAGCAAATGAGATGGACTCAGGTCATGCAGCAACTGAAAACCTAATGTATGTTCTGGAGAGTACTGCAACACTAAGAGATGTGACTTGCTGTTCACTGCTGCACCAAACCAGCAGTCTGGATGCATTTTGCAGAACTATACTGCATTTTGCTCCAAAGCACACTGCATATACTTACCCTGGGATGAAGTGGAAGTTTGACACAAGTGGTAGTTTTTCAAATGAGATTGGGTTGCCTAAGTATTGCTCCTTTCCAGTACTGATTACAGTTAGTAAGAACTGATCAGCATAGCAGCAGAAGCGATATGTGTTATTGGTAACCCTATAAATTTGAATGATTACATGCTTATCTCTATGAAAAGCTCTGGATGGCGATTTCTGTTATTAGAAAATCAGAGACTAACTTTTTCTGTTTTCCTCATTCCAGAATTTGTAGTGCAACAAAGCATTTTAATGAGAATCTCACCATAGAGAATCATTTGGATGACCACGGCACACCACGTTTACTTGTGTATTTCTCAAAAGCAAAGAAGAGGAGGGACCATCATGTCAAACCAACAGTTAGACATTGAAATATGGCAAGTGTGCTTAGCTCAGTATTTTGTAGGGGTTCCTATCCGCAGACCAAAGACGCATGTTTTCAAATGCATCTTGGTGAACTGACAAAACCGAAACTGCAAAATATCGAAGCTGCATGTAAGCAAATTCTTTCCCTGGGAAAGAATTCACTTGGCCGCTTCGGTACTTTGCTATTTTCAGCACTGTAGTGCGGTCTCGGAGTTGGTATATTTAAGTAGGGAGGGTGTGGGGGGCATATCTCATGTTTTAATGTGCTGTCTTTTTTTTTTGTTGGAACAGCAATTTTTTTTCCCTTGGAAAAAAATCGCTGTTCTGACAGTTCGGTTTTGTAAGCTTTCGCTTACATGGGGTCGATTAATCACCGTTCGCTTACCTAAGTGATCAGTGATTTAATACAGACCCTTTGTAGGCATACACTACTACTTCATTAATAAATATTAAGAGTGCAAGAGGTGAATGAAGAGAGAAATTTTGAGAAATTTAAGTTAGAAGTAAAATAAATGTTAAGAGGCCACTCAGACATGACAAATGCAACTCAGTCTTACTGCATGTGTGGAAATATGTGGGAGGCAATGCAGGTAAAGAATTGTATTTTATGATTAATATTTAATCTAGTTTATATAGTTTGTCTTTACTTTATGCACGATATAGACATACTATTGTGGAACAGGTATTTGCAGCGGTCATAAATCATGATGTAGTAGACAGACTGAAAAAGGATAGTGCTACCTGGGTGCAGCCACCACATGTAGCAGGTATGTACATTGGAGTGGATCATGATGAGACACAGCAGAACTCCAGAAGCCGTTTTGCAAAAAACAATTAATTATAATATGCTGTAAACTGATATCACTAAAGAAGGCACATCTGCATTACAGAGTACATGTTCAACTGCAGTACTGTTATACGGGTCTATATTATTTTGTTGAGTGCACTAAAAATCGAATACCTCTTTGTTGAACTTTATCTGTCAAATCTTAATCCATCAAATGATCACTTCAGCGAAGATTTACCCAGGCAGAAATACTATTTGGCCATCATCAGGAGTTGGCCCTTTTTTCCACTGTAGTGCAATCTCAGAGTTGGTATATTTAGTTAGGGGGGGTGTGGTGGTTGCAGACCCCCACATTGGGGGGTGTGGGGAGTGCAGACCCCCACCTGGGTGAGTTTTAAATTATGTGTTTTTTGTAAAGGTCGGTAGGTTGGCTGAGCAATTTTTAATCCCCTGGGTAAATGTTTGCCGAAGTGATCATTCAGTGGATTAAGTTTTGATGGATAAAGTTCTACAAAGAGGTATTCGATATTTAATTTGCTCAACAAAGTGATATAGACTCCTGTTATACTATAGGGAGTCATTACACAACTAATAACTGATTTGAAAGCAGTGTTATATCACTCATAATAGTTATATGGATGATTTAATTTGAATGTATTAGTCAAATAAAACATTAAACTGTTACTTATGCTTTCATAAACTTAATTAGGTAGCAATAAGAAGTAAGAAAATACTGTGAAATTCAATTTATTTTTCAAATGTTGGTTTTATATTTATATGGATTTACTTGCAAAAACTTTCAAAATCAGAAATTTTCAGACACAGATATATCAATCAACTCCTGGAACCCCTTATCTCTATCCATCAGGTAAATACCCTCCCTCCCTCCCATCCTTCAAAACCATTCTGAAAGACTTCCTAGCCAAAAGCTGGCTCTGTTCTTGCTTAACACCAGGACAAACTATATTTCTAGATGTGAACAAATACCTATTCAAACCTCACACCTCCTTAGTCTCCCAGTCTTTACTCACTTCCTTACTTCTATCAATTTCTCTCCCAGGCTTTCTCTCTAAATATACCATAAGCCTGCTTTTCTCTCACTTTGTATTGCAGTCCCTGTTTGTACTATACTAACTTATCTTTAATTTCTCTATAAACTGGCTAATATTTCTGTACATATTAAATCCATCCATCCTCAACTCTTTTCCCATTTTGCACATGGGGTTGGGGTGTCACTTCAGCAGTGACAATTATCTCGAGCCAAGGTTTACACTGCCAAGTGGCTAGCATTGTCATATATTTGTATTTATTCTTAAGCAGTATTTTTATATTATGGCTAATTTGGTATACTTATTTAAACTGAGTTTTTGTATTATTTTTAAAGACTGCAAAATTATTGTTCTTATGTTCCTAAAATGTGTTGTAATATTTTGGAGCTTTTCTCCCCTGGTTTCCAATGAAAATGGACTCCTACCCAGTCGGACTTTCCTGGTAATCAAATAGCAATGTTCTTTTTGTTCTTCTTTCGGCTTTTCCCGGTTAGGGGTCGCCACAGCAGAACTCTGGTCCGCTAATGATTGGCAGTAGATTTTTTACGGGTGCCGAGGTGCCAGCTCGACGCCCAACCTTCAACGAAGGCATGCTCATTCTACGCATGTCTTTCAAATGCCACTCGACCACAGGGAGGACATGCAGACTCCACACAGAAGGTGCTCTCGCTGAAAATCAAATGGGAGAACCACTTGCTGTGAGGCAACAATGCTATCTCTGCACCACCGCGGCTTGGTAATCAAATATCAATAAATAAATAACTCAAAGTTATACATAGCTTCAGCATGTATTAATGGCCAGGCTGCACGTCAGTGAGTGGTACATGTCAGTCAGAGGTGGTTATTGACATGTTCTTGGCAGAAAAATAGCAACAACAAATCAGCAAAGCAGTAATGTTATTTAGTTGAATATTAATATCACTGCATAAACACAAGAAAATATTCAGTCTATGGTGTATTGCTACACTCAGGACAAAAGTGGGTATAAGCTCCTTCTCTATTTGGGTATGTACTTTGAATTAACGACAAGCAGCAAGAAGGCAATGGGGCATGAATCCCTAATACCAATGTACAATTAGTGATATGTTGTATAAAGGCACTTCCCGAAGTAGTACAAGTAAGGGAAAATACGTAGCACAGAAATGAGCGTGTCAAACACATATGTATTTGTGACATTTTACATTAAAAAACAACTGTTAAAGTTACCCAGCAGTGTCACACTTACTGCAGTAACATTTGCAGGTTGCAGCAGAGCTCAGTACTGGGCCACCATTTTCATGATATACTAAGAATATTGCCAGCACATTAGACCATGAAAGGCAATGTGTCATTATAAGTTCAGAAGTTTTTTTTTTTCCAGGCACAGCATTGAGACAAAGTATGATGCTGTGTAACACTCAGTCCATTGTGAAAATGAGTTTCATTTCACTGGGGTCCTTAGTCCACTGCTTTAGAATATTCATCAGTACCAATGCGCACATTACAAAACATGTTATTGTTACTGAAAATGCAGTAATCCAGTAGGCCACAGTTAGAAAAAGTGCCTACATAATGTATTGACTAGCAACAATAAAGAAACAGTGTATCAAGTAATGCAGGCCACATGAATAGTTTCCAAATTCAGAGAAATTCCTCACTGACAGAAAAACAACAGTTCAGAATGTCTGAATAACTCATGCGCATAAATAGGACACATTGGACAGACAGATACGTATCTCAGAAAATTCACATTCTCTGGAATAGGCTCCTCATCGATATGAAGCAAGGTCCCTCCCTAACCCTATTTAAGCATAAGTTACCCTGTAAATGGGAAATGGACAGAGGCAGCCAGTAAATCATGTCATCACCAAAAATCACCCC
>NC_056744.1:1154322561-1154392561 GCF_019279795.1 Protopterus annectens
ACCTATTTTTGTTTGAAATGTGTAGTTTTTCTTGTATTTTCATGCTTTTTTGCCCCCACACCACCCCTAACTATATACATCAACTCCAGGGTTGCACAACATTGGGGAGGGGGGCAAATCTCTGTTAAGTGCCTTGAATACTGGTTGTCAACCAAATGAGCTGTCGACCAAATGAATTTCGATCAAATGGTCTGTCAATCATATGAAGTAGACCCATATATATATATATATATATATATATATATATATATATATATATATATATATATATATATATATATATATATATACATATACATGGGTATATGTGTGTGTGTTTTTTTGTATGTGCATGTATCTCTCTCTTTTTTATATATACATATATATATATATATATATATATATATATAGTGTACACACACTCACACACACTCACACACACACACACACACACACACACACAGATAAAGAGCAACTCTTACTGTGAAATATACAAACTACACAGTTTTATTTCAGTGAAAATCAGCATAAACTAACACAGACATTGCAACAGAGGAATAACACATAATGCCTTTGTTTGGTACAACCACAGCCTTTACTTATAACTCATTCCTTCCTTCAGCAGCACTCTGCCATTCCTGACAGCAATGCAAACTGAATAAAGTGCACAACACAGCAATTGCTCTTGTTAACTACAGTAACTACAGGTCATGTCGGTAATGACCAGTATGTGAAATAAGTGCAATAATGACCTATCAGTACTTATGCACAACACTCTGAAATTAGGCAGTTATGACGAGCAGAATAACCAAAATCAGTATAATACCAGGATATCTAGTTACCACTATCATTTGTGTTGTAAGCAAAGGAGAAAATAGCATTTGACAAGAATAAACACAACAAATGAAAGTATAGAAATTGCATGTTTTATAATTGCCAAGAAAGCAAACAAACAAAAAAATACAATAATTTCCAGTATTTATGGCTGTTTGTCCAGCAAAATCAGATGTTCCCATGAAATCTGTGCCATTCTTTGCATGTGTACAATATGAGAAATACATGCTCATTAAGACTGAGCAAAATAAAATGTAAACAACAACAGCAGTACTGCTATGGAAGAAAAGACATACTTTAATGAAGTTATACTTAGTTCTGCATTGCAACAGTATAAGAACATACAGTTCATGATTTCCTACTCAACACATACTGTACGGAGTTTTGTTGCCATACCCCAGTATCATCCTCTGCATCTGCATCACTTGTTTCACTACTTTCACAACTGCTTTATGGGCCATCAACATAATGTTTAAGGGTACTCCACAAAGCCTGCACTTACACCTGACTGCCACTAGTGGGCTCAGTATCTGACTCCTCAGATGGTAATAGAGCCTCATGCATGGCTGCCATGACAGGAGGAACTAACGTGATGTCGTTCTTCAAAGGGCATTCCCAGAAAACAATTTGAAAGGTGAAGCTTCATCATTACAAACATAATTAAAAGTTTATATTTCTTGGCCAAAATAGAACTTCAGCACTGTACCACAGCAAACAACAAGAAGAAAGGTAAGCAATTTTAGAAAGTAGTGTTAAACATCAACAAATCACTTTAAGTTGTGTTATGTGTAGACAGACAGCATTCAGGACTGGTCACAGTAATACTGAAAGCTCTTAGCTAAGTGTCAGAAGATGACAATGCTGGTTATTGCCAACATTCACTTTGATACAGAATGGGTAGTCCATGCCAAAGTAAGAGTAATTCAGCCTAGCAGCAATGGTCATCCAGATATGTTTGTGTAGTGCTGAGCAATTATTGTATTTATTTATGTTTTATTAACAAGGTTTGCAAGGCCCATTTTCAGAGAGGAGCCATGAAGATAAGCTTGACAAAATAATTAATCATATGTTTGCATTTTTCCTAGTCGGTAAAACATGTATAGCTCGATAGCTCAAATTTAACTAATACTGTACTTTCACTATTTAACTAGATATATATGCAGATGTTAACATTAGCATGGTTAATACTTCAATATATTTTGTATAACTGGCTGCATAACACAGTTGAATGAAGCCACAACAGTGAGCCACATGGTGTAGGATTATTTAATGACCCAAGCACTGGATTACTTAGTATCCAACATCAGCTCACCTGTTCGACAGGTAAGGATGCAGTCCAAGTCAGGGCATGACTGACTCCCCACAGAGACAAGAAACACAGAATGTAGTATGTTGGCTGAGATACTTACACCCATCAAGCTATGTGTAGCAGAGAAGCCACATTTTAGCAGATACATGAGAGAATGTGTACTCCATTAGGAGCATTGTGAGAGCCTGCAGATGCCAGGCTGTCATGGTCACCAGCATTTAGACTTAAGGCAGAAGTATCTAGCTTTCATTGCTACCTGGATAATGGTCTGTTTACAGATCAGCTCTTCCCACAGACCCCAGGGTGTTGGGGGAGTGACTGGCCAAGGAGATTGAAGAGAGTTAATTATCAGCAGGCACAAGAACCACAAAGATGGAGAAAAACACACTTTATTACATAAATACTGATTTCTTATCTTCACAAAGGATATTGGCTCATTTTTAAGGAGATGACTTCTGCAGGGCTTTCAGAGTCTAACTTCCAAATAACTGAATCAGTAATCTTTTATCAGACCTTTATTTACTGGATGTCTTTTTCTGCAGTGATACTGATAGTTTGATAATAACTAACCCTTAATTAAATAGTTAGACTGTTGAGCATTTACACTTTTCAATTAAAATAGCAAGTTTTAAGAACTTTTTTCTACATGGTTTTCATCGTCATGCCTCTATATGACACCTCTGCTAGTCGGATAAGGTCCATTTGTCCACTTACACAGGAATTTCAGCTAGGATTGGGGCAACAGCTGTCCAGAGAGTGCTGTCATTTAGTCAGTTATATGAGGGTGATTTCTGCCTCTGCCTGATCCAACAATCTGCTTGGTCACCACAGAAGTGATTGCCCTTCACTCTAGCTTACCCTCCCAGAATGGGTACCTGAAGGAACCTTGACCATCTAGCCATGACTGTGGCTATAGCTCCATCCCATCAGCCAACTGAGTCTGTCTGTCAGTCTGTATGTCTGTTTCTTTTCTCCCCCTGAGTAGGACCCAAAGGAGTATTTGTCTCTATAGCCTTGGCTAGCAGATACTCCATTCAATCAGCATCTCACTTAATCCTTGGGTAAAGGAGATAGAGGTGTATTTCTCTGCTTGTGAACTCATTCTGCCCCCTCTCCTAATGGCTGACATAGGGGACATATTTTATTTATTTTTATTTATACTTTGTTGACAGGGTTAGTCCCACTAGGTCAGTGGCCACTTTTCAGAGGACACCTAAGGTGGTATTCATACTGACCAGAGGAAATTTGGCCATGGCATCAAGGAACTTTTCCACTCTTTTCAGTAAATGCAGTGAGACTTTTTACATCCACCTGAGCTACCACAAACTCAGACAGATTGAACCTTGGTTTAATGTCTCAATAAAAGGACAAGTGCAGTCAGGGGTAAAGCACCCCCCGCCTTACCCCATATGCTGCACTGCAGTATCAGCACAGGAAAATAAATCCAACTGCCTGGTGTGGGAATACAACCCACAGCCTTCTGCACCAAATGCAAGTGTGCTACCTGTTGAGTTATTGAGACTGATGAGACTTACAGTGCTCACTGCTGACATCTGCATGATACACACACACACACACACACACACACACACACACACACACACACACACACACACACACACACACACACACACACCTTGAGAGCTATCATCAGCTCAGCTAAGTCTATTTTCCCATTGAGTGGCCCTCTGTGCTAGTTACCATTTTGCTAATCAGGAAACACTCCACCCTCCAATTTGGAATGCTACTCACTCCTATACCCCCATCCAGATTTTCCAGTGCCTGAGCATATCAGGTCCATCTGGCTAATGATCCTTTAGTTCACTTATATGTCACCATTCATCCATAACTTTTATTATGCTCAGGTTTGGAAAAACATACATCCTGTAAAATAACTGCATCCCAGTCAAAGCTTTTAATACTCTTTAACAGTAGTGAGTATGTCATTAGTATTACAGAACAGTATCCTATTTACCATTTCTTTGATTCATAAACTGTATGATTAACCATAATCCCCTTGCTATTTTGATTCTGCTACTTTTCACATTCTTCCACAGGATTCTGTTCATGTATTGACCATTTTGGTGAATAAATCTTATTATAAAATGCGAACATCGGAAAAGACGAGAAACGTGCATGCTGATTGGCTAATCCAACCAGCGTGCACATACTAAATCATACGACAAACAAGGAAACAAGTCCGGTCAGTAAATATCGTGCTGCGGCGACAGCAAGCAAACATTAACATACAGTAAACATAAAAACAAAAAACACACAACAATTCAAGTAAAACACACAAAATTAACCATTACCCATATAATATTTCTCATTCCCTCACCTCGAACACAAACAAAATCAAAACTCATACAGTCGCAAATACACCACACACACACTACATAACCACCAGTTATAACCCAACAAAACCAAGCATTCTCATAAAACCATTCACTCACCTATATTCCCTACAATACCTATACACACACAACTCCAAAAATATACATACTAAAAACACACCACACATCCCTCGCAAAGTGAAAAACACACACCATACCAAACGTCCACATCAGCATACATCTTCTAAAACCGCATACAACACCACCATCTAGTGACCAATTACTAAAAGTACATATTTTAAAAAAATTAATACAAATTAACACTACACCACATTTCAACATACCCATAACTAGTAAAACATAACTACACGTTATAAACTTCTACACTGCTTAAACTATTTTATAACAAGCATCACCTACCCTTTCGATTACATCCCTTCAAAAACAATAATAAAATAAAAACAAACTGAAAGTGTGGACTATTTTATCTCACAAAAAGTGGAAGAATACAAAAAAAAAGCTAACAAAAACCAAAATAACAACAATACAAATATAATACAAAGCAAACTAACACCATGGTATAATAGCAATAACCCACTTCTGGGTGTGGGTAATGCTGGATTTACCCACGGTTGTCTTTGTTTGGTCCCTCGGGCTTCGCCTTCGGGACCAAACCACGCCAACCGTGGGTAAATCCAGCATTACCCACACCCAGGCATGGGTTATTGCTATATGAATGTATTATTTAGTCTGTGCAAGCTAGTATAATACTTTGAAACTTTAATAAAACTGTAAAACCTTTCCCATAGGAATACATGTGAGAAAAGAAATCAACTCAATAAGCACTATTTAATAACAACTTTAAAGCTATAAAGCTGGAATGAAAAGTCAGCCCAGTTAAATACTAACAACATTTTATATATGGGATCTAAATCTGTATATAAAATATTTAAATTACTCACATAAGGTCCACTGCAAAAGTATTATTCAGAAGGGCACTGAATACCTACCTAATGCAGTGCTTACATTAAATGACCATTTCGTTTTCCACTAATTTTGTTAGTTATTCTGTGAAGTTTGCAGTTGATATATCATGCTTAAATTGTTCTTTATGTAACTGGGATAAAGGTAATACAACTTCATTCATAGGTTCATAGGTTCATACTAGGCTATCTGACCTAGGGCATTTATAAGCCTAGCCAGAGTGTGTTTGGCTTTCGCCACCCATTTTAAATTAATTTTGCTATGCCCTTTTTTGAGGTTAGTATACTGTGCCTCTGTCTAACAGTGACACAGAAGTGATACCCGGGGTAAACCTACAATCTCCCATCCACTCATCAAGATTCCTCTTGAAGAGAGTCAATGAGGGACTCTGCCTAACCTGGACTGGGATTTTATTCCAGAGTGATGGGAGCCTCTGGGTTATGAATCTGTCCATCCAGCATGTCCTATTTATTTCAGTGCTGAGGTTCAAGTCTCTCGAGCGCATAGCTTGATGGGATTTGGATTTTCTGAGGTGCAGCATGTCCATTAATTCCGGGTTGGACATGGCTTTATACGTCAGGCACAGATCGCCTCTGAGCAGGCGGTATGCCACTGAGTACAGCTGGAGTTTCTTTAACCGGGCAGCATATGGCATCTGTTTGAGCCCTTTGATCCTATTGGTGAGGTACTTTTGGGGTCTTTCCAGTTGCTGCAGGTGTCTGGTAAGGTACATCCCAAAAGGGGCATTGTACTCAATTATGGGCCTGATGAGGGATGAGTAAAGAGGCACGATTACCTCCCCTGATCTAGATGTGAATCCCTTCATGATTAGGTGGGCTATATAAAATGTTTTTCTAACCACTTTGGCCACGTGGTTGTCAAATGAGAGATTGCTATCAACTTGGGTTCCCAGGTCCCTAATTATTTCTTCTGTACTTAATGGATTACCACCTATGTGGTAATTTGTGGGCACTTTGTTTTTGCCAAAGGTGTTGACTATACACTTTTTGGTGTTTAGCTTGAGGCCATGGCTGTGGCACCAGTTGTCTGTTTCTATGAGGCCCTTTTGGAGGATGCTTGTGTCAGCTGGAGAGTTGATTATGGCGCCCAGTTTGCAGTCATCTGCAAACTTGGTCAGCCACAGTCCTTCCATGTTGGCCTGTACCTCCAAGAAATATATACCGAACAAGAGCGGTCCCAGGACTGAGCCTTGTGGGACGCCACTTGTAACTGGTTTGGAGTCTGACATGGCTCCAGCAATTTTAATCATGTGGATTCTGTCCTTGAGCCAGTTTGCAACCCATCTAGTGACACAGGGGTTTATATTTAAGCTGGTGAGCTTATCTATAATGCCCGAGTGGGGTATTGTACCGAAGAGGTCCAGGTAGGCTGTGTGGACCACCTTCCCCTCGTCAATGGCCTTGGTGACTGTTTCAAAGAAATTGACCAGGTTTAAGAGGCAGGATCTGCCCTTAACAAAGCCGAACTGGGTAGGATCCAGCCTCTGTAGGTCCCCAATATCTTTATTTATGAGGTCCATGATGATCCTTTCCATAGCTTTGCAAACCAAGCTAGTCAGGCTTATGGGGCGATAGTTTCCAGGATCCGTTGAGGCACCACCTTTGTGGAGAGGGACCACTGTTGCTGTACACCACTCTTTGGGTACATATCCTGCAGTAAGGCTGAGATTGAACACTAGTTTTATGTTTGGGTTTAGCTCTTCTTGGAGTTCGTGTAGGACGCAGCCCGGGACACCATCTGGTCCCATTGATGCTTTGGAGAGGGCGGCTCTTACCTGAGCATCTGAGATGTCAGGAGGGCAGCACTCTGCTGGGATAGATATTTGACCTTTTGGTGGGGAGGGGAGGGGGTTTGCGCTGAACCTGTCAGCTAGGATGTTGGCAATGTCTGTGGGTTTGGTGTATTTTTTGTCATTTTGGACTAATTCTGAGCATATCTGGGAATTCCCACCCAGGTTCCTAACATAACTAAAGAAAGCCTTGTGATTATCCTTAGTGTCCTGTGCAATTTTTCTCTCAAAGCTGGCCTTAGACGATTTTATGAGTGCCCATAGTTTTTTACTAATACTGATCAGAGATGCCTTCCCTTTTTGGGATTTTGCTCTATCATGTAGTAGCTTCCTCCTTCTATTGTATAGTTTGTTTATGGCTGGGGTACACCAGACAGGATGCCTGCCTTTGGAGGATTGGGTCTTGGTTTTATTTGGGATTGCATGATCCATGCATTCCTGAAGGTGTTCATAGAATGCGTTTATAAAGGATTCTGCGGTCTGGGCCATATTTTCCACAGGCCCGGGGGCTTTGAAGGATTCCACCTCGGTTTTGAGGAGTGTGAAATTTGCTTTAGTGAAGTTTTTCACTGTGGTTTTCTGGGCAGGGGTTGGGGTTGGGATGTGAATATCCAGTGAGATTAGTTTATGGTCTGATTTTAACAGTCAGGGATACACTTCTGGTCTGGAGCATAGAGTCCCCATGTTGGTAATGGACAGGTCCAGTATGTTTTCCCCTCTTGTGGGAGTGGTAACAAGTTGTTCCATAGCATTTGAGTTTATAAATTCTAGGAACCTTTGGGCTAGGGTGTTGGAGCTAGAGTAATGCTCCCAGTCTATGTTTGGGTAGTTGAAGTCGCCCAACATAATGGTGTTTGGAGAGACCTTCATATTTTCCAGTGTTCTCAGGAAGGCCGAGTGGGGTTCCTGGGTTTGGGAGGGTGGTCTGTAGTAGGCTATAAACTGGAAGGCAGTTTTACCCACAGTTAGTTGCACATGGATAGTCTCTGATGCTTCGTGCTGTGCCACCAACCTGGAGGTGTGGGTATCTTTGACGAATATTGATACTCCCCCTCCTTTTGTGGTTCAGTCCAAGTTTTGGGGCCGAAAAGCATGGTATGAGGTATAACCTGGTAGTGCTGGGGTGCTCTCGGGAGCCTTGAACCAGGTTTCTGTTACTGCACAGATATCGATGTTCTCCATGCTAAGGAGAGTTTCGAGTGCATGCATCTTGAGGTTTAGACTTCTGGCGTTGAGTAGCATTACTCTTAGTTTCTTATCCCTTGTGATACGTATGGAGGTGGGTTTGTCTTTTGAGCCTTGCCTAAAAAAGGCACTATGGGGGTAGCAAGAGCCTTTGCCAATATCTGAAAGCCCCGGGGTGACAGGTGCAAGCCGTCCCTAGCGAAGCATCGTGGCTTGTCGAGCATGTCATCCCAGGCTGACAGGCATTGGATCCCCTTTGAATGACACCAATACTTAAGCCAATTGTTGAAATTGATCATCTTGTCTTCATATTGTGGCATCATTCTTGGTGAGGGTAAGATGCTACTCAAGGTCAGGGTCATACCGGCCTGGGCTACATGCTCAGAGAGCTCCTCTATGTCTCTTTCATGTAGTCCAGGGAGGTACGTCTCAGGTCATTCACACCAGCATGGACAATGACTGAGTCATATTTGTACTTGCCTTGGAGTGACCTGAGTGCTTGTGTTATGTGGCGGATCCTAGCACCCGTTAGGCAGCTCACTGTGACCTTCTCCTTGTTCAGCCTGGTGAGCGGGACGTCAGTGTGCCTGACGATAGAGTCACCTATTACAAGTGTATCAGGTGTGTTGTTTAGCCTTAAGAGCTGTGACTGTTCGGCACACTGGCTTTGTGAGCTATGTGTTGCACATGTTTTGTTTTGGGGTAGCGGTTGCTTGGGTGTCTGCTTTGGAGGCCTCTGCTGCTTAGGCAGATTTTTATTTAGAGCCTCCGAGTATGTTTTTGTGTGTTTGGTTTGCTGTCGTGGTAGGTCTATGTGAGACTGGAATTGTAGTGAGTGTGGTTTCCTTCTCCTCCTGACTGGTTACGCCAGTACTGAGTTGAGAGAGCTTAGCCTCCAGTTTGGCTATATGGTTGCATCTCTCACATGTGTTAGAATTTGTTGGGAGGAGGAGAGGGTTGACTGTGTACATGAGGCAGTTGTAACATTGCCTCAAGATTCCCAGATTCACCAGCTGGACCGGAGAGGAGATTGACATTCCTCATCTTAAAGAAAATGTGTGAAAGTTCTGTATATCCTTCTCACTTCAAGTGTCCTAAAAGGGTCCATATCATCTAAAGTTGTCACTTCCCAGTACAGAGTCTAAATTCTAATTCACTAACGCTTCAATATTCATTGTAACAAGAGTTAGTCAAAAAGAACAGTATGTATTTAGTCTATTAGGAAAGGATACATTTTGAGATATGCATTATAATTCATTTTCACCACTCCATAAACTAATTCACTCCATCCACTAATTTTTCTGTCATTTGTCAGACTTTTTTTTCGTTGTGTTTCACTGCTGAAATGACTAAACGAATCCATTTGTAACAACTTTATGTACTGACTTTTTTAGTAATATATTAAAATATTACTTTATTTCCTTTAGAATCTTTAGGTAGTGGAGCTTTTTCACTGCTGAAAGGACTCTAAAAGAGTCCATTTGTAACTATGATATATGCATTTTACTTTATACTTATAGTATTGTATTAAATATTACTGCATTTCCTTTAGAATTTTACGTAGTGGAGCTTTTCTCCTTGAGCCTCTACTGAAAATGGACATGTATCCAGTTAGACTAGCCCGGTCAGCAAATGTAAAATAAATAAATAAAATAAATAAATTCCCACAAAATTCTGGCATGCCACAATAACATGGATGACTTCCTATATAATACATATAGCAAAAAGTTAACTGCTAAAGAAGTGTAATCTTACAAAATTTTAGCCATGTACAGCATGACATGTTTATGGAGTATTGAAATTAGTAATACAAATAAAATATTAACATTGGTCTTTGTCAAATGCTAGCTTAATTGTTCCTTATTTAACATTTTTCATTAAGGAATTTATTGCAAAATTTAATAACATTTTAAAACATAAACGTATACATTTATAGCGTACTTACAAAAATAAAGAAGCACCAGACAAAAATGGATAAATAACACTTTCATAAATAGTAGAAAAAAATCAAGTCCTTAGAAAATAAACTCTTTATGCTTTAGTGGGCTTAGTGAAGTTTTTCAGAATTTATGTAACATTAAATATTGCAAGTTATGTTAAGCAAACCTAATTCTTATGCAGCAAGGTTTATAGCAATTTATTGTAAGTTGCTAAATGCCACTAAAGTAGGTTAAATGTCTTTTTATATACAGAAATGTACTATATATTAGGAATATATCATAAGTTATAGGGTAAAAGAGTTTTGATCTTTACTCATTGCCTTATGCCAACATATTGTTAGAGAAGATTAAAGGAAATTGCTCGTCTTAAACTTATACATGGAGAGTCGATTATGATTAGACAGAACACATAGTTTTTGGTGTAAATGAAAACAACTAAAGTGGACATCTTTACATATTAAAGTGCTTGCAATGATCAAAATAAATAGTGTACATTCTCTTTCTGTCATTATCTAATCTGTTGTATTAAAGCGGCAATCACCCATTGTTAAATAGTGAACTCATAAAATCTTGCAACAGTGTTTGGAGATGAAGTTTAGCCTGTCAGGCTTGCCCCCCAAAAGCTGCATAGGATCCTAGTACAAAGATGCAACCCACTACATGAGGACGCATCTGAATTCTTGAAGCAATAAAGAAAATGTTTCTTTCTGCTGAACCCATATGAACAAAGAGCATTCATCACGTCTCAGAATCCCTAATCATACAAATGATTTTACACATAAGTATTAAATTGCTTAGTATAAATATTAAAAAGTCATTATACCATCTGTGTGACAGAAAAAGGGCTGATTCTTGATATGCAAGTCCTTTCAGTGATTGTTTTATTTGTTATAAAGCTTCATTATGTTTGTTCTGCTGTGCATAGGGAAGTTGGTGATTTTCCCAGATGCTGAATGTCATCTTTTCACTCGTGCAGTGTACCATTTATTTAATTCCTCACAGGTAGCATATTTAAGGATGTTAGTGTTAACTGTGTTTCTTCTAATTAAGTAAAGGATAAAGTGCACCAAACAGCCAAACCAGTAGTTTAGCTATATAAATTATATTAACGCCTTGTCTGCTTTTGATCAAGTGGTTTCGTATGAGTTAGCATCATTTTTCCTTTGAATTATTATCTGTTCAGAATATCAGTGGTCGAGTGAAATCAATGCTTTCCATTGTATATAATTATTCTGTTGGAACAGATCAGCATAATCTTTTCTTTTATATTTTAAATCTTTTGGGCAATATGCCTTCAAATGCAACTGAAAATAGGAAATGGTTGGGTTGGGAGGGTGGCTTAATGGCTAAGGTGTTTGCCTTACAAACACAAGGTGCAGGGTTTGAGTCTCACAAGGGATAATTGGCTAGACTTAAAATGGCTCGGAAGGGCAGTTAGCTTAGTACTAAACTATGAACTATGAACTGTGGATAAGGCCCAGTACAGTCTTTCTTTATTATATTGTAGGGCAACAAAAACTGAATCTGAATCAGGCCATTTAGTAAGACTGTATGACTTCTAGTGGGTCATTACTGTCTGCATCTATCAGTATACCAGAGAATCTGATGGGTGACCAAGACTATCTCTTCTCCAGGTCATCTAACATAGCACTTGGTTCACCTTTGCCATGCAGTAGTTGCCACACTATATGGTTTCTGAGATTTTCATTGCAGGCCAACCAGTAAACTCTCCTTAGTTGTTAATGCTCTTCTAACCACTACAGTAGGAGATGCCTAAGTGTTCTCTAAATGGCTAGCTATTTATTTATGTACATATAGAAGTCCTGCAGAAATAGTCTATAAGCAACAGCTGTGTTTTGAATGCCTAGAGTTGTTTTTGGGATGATTCTTGGAGTATCTCAAGAAAGATTATACAGTAATAGTACTCTTTTGCAACTTAGGATACAAAGTATTTAACCTCATTTATTATAGGTTCATAGGTTCATAGGTGTTTACTAGGCTAATGACCACAAGGGCCTTTTTAAGCCTACCCATGCATCCTTAATCTTTGACAAGTTCTTGAATATGCATTTATAGGCAGATGGTTTCATGTTTTCCCTTAATTTCATCAATATTTTGCTGTCACTGCTTTACCATTCATTCTGTTTGTATAGGTAAGTGGAACCATACATAGGAATGCTATTTAGTTTAGTAATGGAAAAAAGCCACTGTCATTCTGAACAGTCACTCTTCCTACCACAACTGCTGGCAGCACTGTACATAGTTATGTCCCAAGAAACATTAAATCTCAGAAAAAACATGATAAATAAATGACAAACACAATATATGCACAGCTCATAGTTAGATGTGAAACCCCACTGACAAAGTTATTCGGGAGAATACTGCTTTGTGTCTTTTACCAGAATCTAGTATTTTTGTCCATTATTGCCATAACATTTAATTATGTCAAGGGACTATCAGTGTGTGAATCTGTTTGACTTTATCTCCTACCTCAAAGTCAATTGAATACTTCTTCCTGATGCAACACAGTTCTCTGAAGAAATAATTAATGGAAAACCAAACAGTCTCTGTCTAGTTTTAATCATTCTTTTATGATTAGAGGGAGTAGGGGTGTTGCTTCCCTACGCTGCAACCAAACAAATGAAAATGTCAGGCAGAGATATCCATTATTTGATAAACTGTGTTTTGAAGTGAATAGTCAATTTATATTTTTTCTTTCATATTCTAATCTTAGACCTTGAAATTTGCTGAGCAGTTACCCTAGTTTGCTGAGGCTGCAATAATTTGTTAAGGATAATTTTTTAAAGTCTTCTATTGTGTCATTAGTGATGTTGCAAACATATCTTGCATTTAATAATATTCTACTTCTTTACCTCTCTTTCTTTATATATATATATATATATATATATATATATATATATATATATATATATATAAAATCTATCTGCCTTTCTCTCTATCTTTGTCTGTCTATCTGTAATATAAATAATAGGTAGATATACATAGATAGATACCCCCACACACACACACACACATATATATATATATATATATATATATATATATATATATATATATATATATATGTGTGTATATATATGGGTCACCTTTAGATGCCCGACAACGCATTCCGCCGACACGGAATCCGACGGGACGAAAACACCGACAACGCAGATGACTGACAAGGTGAGAACCCAACGGACTCGGTAAGTGTGCGATCGAGTGAGGGATTTAGTGTTAGGGAGCGGACAGGTAAGTGTGCGATAGTGAGGGACTGTGGGTTTAGGGGTGGGTTAAGTGAGTTAGGGTTAGGGTGCAGGTAGGGTGTGTGTGCGATAGTGAGGGACTGTGGGTTTAGGGGTGGGTTAAGTGAGTTAGGGTTAGGGTGCAGGTAGGGTGTGTGTGTGATAGTGAGGGACTGTGGGTTTAGGGGTGGGTTAAGTGAGTTAGGGTTAGGGTGCAGGTAGGGTGAGTGTGCGGTAGTGTCAGATCTTGGGGTTACGGGTGGGTAAGTGAGTTAGGGTTAGGGTGCAGGTAGGGTAAGTGTGCGGTAGTGTCGGACCTTAGGGTTAGGGTTTGGGTTAGGGATAGTGCATATGTTATGTAGTGTACTGTGTTGTTTACGTGTAGTGTGTTGCTGTAATGGTTTTCGGTGTTTTGCGTTGTCGGCGTTTTTTGTTGTCGGTCTTTTGGTGTCGGTTATTAGTGTGTCGGCGAAACGCGATTTCGAGGATATAAAGGTGATCCATATATATATATATATATATATATATATATATATATATAAATATATATATAGTGATATTCATAGTCCCATATTGCTCATATACACAAGGGCAATCAGGGAAGAGTGGAGCTACTCGTCTGAGTAAATCAGATAAATGTAAATGAATAGTGCTGATTACAGAAAATTGAAGCCCTGCACAGAAATACCCACAGTAGATCCACTTATCACAATCAGTGAGACATGGAGTAAAAGCAGTGCCTTTATGTGCAGGAAAAGCCATATGTACATTGAGCCGAATGCCTTTTTACCTGTAGGATGGGCTATACATGTGTTGTGATGCGATTCTTAAAGCATAGTGGTTAAGCCTCATTTGGAGAAGAACTTCATAAACAGCCCCAACTTATGTCATTTGGTCTCAGGCAGCCATTTTAGGCTGTACTCATCTCAGTCAGTCTGTGAAAAGCACAAATGGACTGAAATAATTTGCTAAAAACACAGATAATCAGAAATAAGTGTGAAGAGTTTCTCTATGGGCCTCCTCTGAAAATGGGCTCTGTCTCAGTCAGACTTTCTCAGTAAACAAATGTTAAATAAATAAAGTGACTTGGAAAGACAATTTTGAATTTCATTCAGTAAGATCTATTGAATGGTAGCCACAAATTTGCCAGTAAGACCTGAAACATATTACTATTTTTACAGTGTAGAAATGACATTATTGGAAATAACTGACATTGCATCAATATCCTTAAGTGTAAAATTATACATTTGCAACTGTATTGCCCATCAAGCATCAAACTGTACCTGGTGTGGGGTCACTATGTAGCTCCCTCTCAACCAGGGCATACCAATTTAGCTTGTGCCAGGGCAAGTGTTACGAGGAAAAAGCCTTGGCTCAAACTACCTGAGATCCACATCGTATTATCAGACTGGCTGGACTTAAGGAAAACTAATTAAATGGGGGTAAAAGCTGGGGTATATATCTCCAAGGCTTCAAATTTTCTAAAAGCATGTATGACAACAATGAGACTGAACCCCTACTAACTGGCAGTGATCTCCTCCCCTGCAAAGCTTGGGACACCGTCAGTAACCTGGAAAACAAGTATGCCTACAGAGCCAATAACTAATCACAGAAAAGATAACTTGCAGAACACTACAGTGGTTTGTTGACAGGTCTTACATTTCATAGCATCACTATTTATCTTAATCACAAGTTATGCATGCAGACTCATATCAAAGTCAACATGCAAAGCTTTAATCATATTACCAATAAGTATACACTGGATGTGAGGAACAAGAGGTGGAAAAACTCAAACACCTAGGCTAGTTTTGCTTCAAGGAACAGCGAAGTATAATGCAGTAAACTTACATGACGTGAAAGTGATTTTGCAGCCTTCTTTAAATTAATCCTGTGTCCAAGTGGTGTGTATATATATATATATAAATAAATATATATATATATATATATTTATATATATATATATATATATATATATATATATATATATATATATATATATATATATATATACCTATAGGGTCTATATTAAAATGACAAAAGTTCAGAATTTCGAAAGCTCACATGAGTGGAAATTCAAGAACTCAAAATCACTATTTTGGAGGGCTGTGCCCCCCACTAAATATATATTCCAACTCCGAGAACACACTACAGTGAGGAAAGGGCAAATATTCCGATCTTCACTGTACTGCAATCAGAAAATAACATCGAGTTCCTGAATTTCTACTCGTGATCATTCGAAATTCTGAACTTTCATTATTTTAATATAAACTCATATATATATCTCACAGGTGATCATTTTCTAAATTAATGAGCAAATAGTACTGTCTGCTGACTCTGTAATAGCCAGCTAGCTGGCACAGATATAAACAGAACATTTATATTCCCTTCAGAAATCCAAAATTATGCACTAGGGCATTTCATTTTCTAAAAAAACTAGAGCCCATTTTTGTTATAAAAATGAAGCCGTTATCAGGGGAAGATTATTTTCTGTGTTATCAAGGGAAAGGAAGATACCATGGCTAGTGACAATTTGAAATGTGAAGAATATACAGGAAAAATTATTATAGAGGGGGAAAATGGTTATATTGTTAAAATGCGCAAACGCAAACATTGATTAAAAATATTCAAGCTGATGAAGTGCTGCTGTTATATTATTCTTTACAAGACCCAGTCAAAGATGGTTAACATACCTTAATAAGATCAAAGCCACCACATTGTCGCTGCCTGGTTTAAAATTGGTAGATATTTCACTTCTTTTACAGTGCCTGGTAAAGGGTAGACAGAAATGCAGCTACTTAATATTCCATGTAGGAACATATGATCTGAAAGACATACCAATGAATCGTGAAAAATACCATCTTAAAAGTTCTTGAATTCATGAAGACAGAGAAAACTGATGTGTCCATTGTCAACTATTATCATTTACTGTCACACATTGTGTTCCTGCCATGTGTCATGGGTCATTGCTGAAAATGGTCCATGTCCTGTACTCCTTTCTGATTAACTAATGTAAAGTAAAATATATAAAAAAAAAATAAAACTTGTAAAGTGCATATGCAAACAACAGTGGTGTCCACTTGTATGCATGCTTGTAACTGTCAGAAACTGAATGTGCATGTGTATCTTTTTATAGAATTTAAAGACACCGAAAGAGGCAACCAAAATCCCTTTATCCATACACTGTCTTTTAGAGAGCTGTTTCTTTGTAGAAGTCCCTCAGCTTGAATGACTTGTTACAGTGAGAAGGGCAGAATGAGATAAATTTGGAAAAATGTCTACAGCAATATAAACATGCATATTCCCTGCACTTTAAGTGAAACATCAGCTTTTACCTGGACCTGAAACCTTTATAAACCTTAGTAAATAGCACCATTCAGCTGATCTGCAAGTTGTTTAATTCATTAGGTTACCCCATTTTTAAGAGTATAATATGTTAAATGGTTCACATGTATAGCATCTGTTCTTCTGGATCTGTGCCATTATTGGCAACTACTACAACCCTAAGTCTGGACATTATAATTGTATTTGGACTGGTGCACATTATAATCTCAGAACTTCATTTATCTTCACTGAGTTCAGACAAAGAGATTGTGTGATACCATTTATCAGACCAACACAGATGTTGCAGAAGAACTGATATAAGTGTTGAAACTACATGAGACTATTTTTAGGGACCTCTGGACACTTGTGATTTTCTTTAATGTGGTTACTCTCAAAGTTGGTTATTTCACATTTCCTGTTTTGATGGCTGACTGTTAACAGGATCTTTGCTTCACTGTTATTGTCAGATCAAGCTGACTGTTTATGCATTATTATTTAGATTGATATACATGTGGCTGGTTCAAGGTCATTATTTGCTATAATTTTTTAAAACGCACACAAACATAAACTATATTGTTAATCAAAAATAGGGAGACCATCAACCCTTAGATGTGTAGGCAATAAAAGCAGTATTTAAGGTTTCTTTTTCCAGAGGTTAAAGTATTAGGACTTTGTACATAGTTTCTCCTTTTTGCTACCTTTCTGAATCAATTCTTTCACTCTCTCTCGCTCTCTCTTTCTCACAATAGTCCTAACTCACTGGTTATATTTTAGTGGAATAGTGAGCTTGTCAGAATTTACTGCCAGTAGAGGGCCACAGAAGGGAGGCACTCTCAGCAGTTAGTTTACAAACCCCCATAAGATATGGAATGAAGGAAAAAAAGCAAGTACACCGAGCCTTTGGGCAAGGATTTGTATATATATTTTTAAATAGTGCTGCAATATATGTAAATGATTTTTCGCAATAAAGTGTTTCTGATCCTTTTGTTTTGGCTATTAGGAAAACAGAGGGTTAATACTGCCCTCTTCACATTTGTAGAAAGATGAATTGGTTATTTTTCTTTATCTCTGAAAGCAAGCCTGTCCCAGAGGGCTATCTCATTGAATCGGATAGGATATGCTGAGGGGGAGGCTATGGGGCTTTCATTACTGTCAAGGAATGAAGCATGAGGGGGAGTGAGACCTTATCAATCTGAGGCATCCCTTGGACCTGTCTTCTGCTAAGTGCTGCTATGGGGGTGACAGCCTTCATGCAGGCTTCCTGGCAAATCTGTCGCATGCACACAATGCCTTTTTGTTTGAAATTACACTGCAGTTTAGAAGTGCTTATTTTAGCTTTCATATTGTCTGATTCCTCCTCTTTTCAAAGAGACATGTTAATATGAATATAAAATGCAGAACTTGGCTTCTGCTCACTCTAAATGTGCTTCATTTATAGTAGCTAAATATCAGATCTGCTTTTCTCTTCAATCTGTAGCAAGAATACCCTTTTAGCAAAAACATAGGCGGTCATGTATGACTTTTGAACAATCATTTTTTTGTAGTATGTGACTATTTATTTTAAACCTAATCCTTACAGTAGGGACTTGCCTAAATGAATAAAAAACATGATTCTAGTTGGTGAAATCACTGGGTTTATGACAGTTTAGTAACTCTGTGACCCTTTAACATTGTAATACCAAGAAGTTTCTGCTCTGGCTGATTCAAAATATATAAGTCATGCTCTTGCATGGAATACACGTAATGTCATTTATACCAGTTTCATAAGCAGAGAATCAAATATACTATGGAAAATCACCGGTTAAAGAAGAATTTGAATATAGTTTTATTAGTGGTAAGTCTGGGCCTTTTTTTTTTTTGCAATTATGGAAGACTTTTTGATGCAAATTGATACCATTTCTTATCTGTAGTCACATTTATCATGTTTCTGCTGTAGAAAAGACCAGTTACTGCAACTGCAAGACAGCTTTGGCAAAAAAGTGCTGCATGCATTGTCTAATTTATTGGCAGTAATACAAACCCTACTAGGTGAGCCCACATTTTTCTGTGATAGTTGGCATAGAAAAATAGATACTGACTCTTTGAAATGGCAGTACAGTGTATACAGCTCAGTGGTTAAGGAGATCAGTTGCAAAAGTGGAAATCTGGATATAAGTCTTATGAGACCACACACCTTTTGCATATGGTATGAGTCTGAGCAAGTGACTTTAACTTGTCTTCCCTGAGCACTCTCAGTCGGATATTTGTTTGCATTTTGATAACTTGATTATCCCACTGAACATGCAGAGCTTTCATTGTTTGGGGAGGAACACAGGGATTATACCTTCCAAAATATGCAATAAATGTAATAGAGCAAATGTAAAAGAGCAAACAATACAAATATGAATGGAATTTAATTAAATAAAAAGTAAAGAAGTAATCAGGCAACATACTTTAGAATTGTATAGCAAAATTGTAAATATTGTGGAACAATAATATCAAGCTGATGTATACAACAGAGAAATGAACAACAAAGAAAATAATTGGTAGCCATCTTGATAACTTGTTGAGATGATGCTTTGTAGCCATATTTGCACTAAGAACACAGCTTGAGAGATTATGATTTAAAGCTTCAATTAGCCAAGTTAAGGGGAAGGTTACAATGAAAAATTATTTGTTTTATAATATTTCTGATAATTTTGTGCTGTATTTTTGTTTTTGTTAGCCCTACAATTCATATTTTGTATGAATATGAAGCATTTCTAAAGTAGATATTTTCATGTGCTTTTATTTGAGTCTTAAATACTGTAAAATGACTGCTGCAGACTACCTATATTTCTCTATCTTTTCAGATCTTTTCCTGGGTACTATCCATATTCCCCTGAGTAACTGTTCTTGTTTGATGGCTTTATTGTAGTGTGATGCTGTGAGGTAGTGCCAGATATACTAGAGAGAGAACAGCAGTGCATGTGTAACATATGCCAGCATAACTAGCTGGAGCTTTGCAAAGAATTTTATGTCATTTGAATAGCAAACTGATTTGTACAGATGCTTGTGTTAAAACTTTATTTGTAAAGTTACTTGTGTAAATATGCATCAATAGTGGGTCCTGCTGGACAGAAAGGAAATATACATATATATCAGACTGTACTGTTGTAAATGAGGACATTATCTATTTTAACAGAGGATACTGAAAGGCAAGGGTTAAGCTCAGCCGAGATTAACAGTAATTAAAATAGCTTGAAATTAAATGACTTGGTTTAGGCCATAAAAATTTTATCTCACAGGCCTGAATGTAGCCAGAGATGCAATGTCTGGGCTGGGACCCTGCTCTTATTGTCCTTGGTGGTGAACTAATTGCTACCCTGGGATACCAGAGAATGGCTGGTTAGTCTCTACAGGAAGGGTGAAAGGGATCAATTGTTTTACAGTCTCCAGATGCTGGAAAAAGTCTTAGCAGGATTTGGGGTATGTATTGTGACACATCTGTACTACATCCTGGCTCAATTTCTAGTCAGGGGGTAGTGTGGGAACCATAGAATCAGGTGACCAGATATGATGTCATTCTGTAGCCAGCACTGAAATTGTATTTAGATATTAGTGAGAGATGTGATAGTGGCACTCAGCACTCTGTCTTGGACCTGACAACAAAGGCACTCATCCATTTCATCTTGCCTTGCTACAGTAAGTATCCAGGGGATAGCAATTCTTCAGTCAGTTATGAAAATATAGTGAAACTAGTTAAATATTTTTTTTCTGTATCTGTCTGAGTCTTTCCATCTGTATTTTTTTATATTTTCTGTGAAACGAAACTCAGGTGTTTATTGTAAATAGATATTCAGTATGTTCATGTTTTCTATTTTATTATTTACTATTAGCTATATTTATACCTTTCGATGTGGCTGTTTTTTTAGAAAATATTTTAACCCTTGAGAGTAATTGCATTTATTTGGTGGCACTGTGACTTCATGCTCCTGAAAGTCTTACTGCTTGGTGAAACATTACCATTTGCATAAGTATTAATTTTACTAAGAGTAATTGGGTACCCTGGTAACAGCCTTAAGGTAGCTGGATGGTGGCAGTGAGTCTACCTTATAGTCTGTTTGGAGGTGGCATAGCTGGTAAATCTGTGCCAGCCTTTTCCAGGTGTGTGTGTGTGTGTGTGTGTGTGTGTGTGTGTGTGTGTGTGTGTGTGTGTGTGTGTGTGTGTGTGTAAATCAAATCTCAAAGAGTGTGTGCGTCAGCTACTTGAAACAGGGACACAGAGCACTGATGTTTGCAGAGAGAAAGGTAGAGTCTTATTTGGGACCTGGAGAGGAAATCCTAGCTCCAGGACTGGAGTTTGCCTGTGTGTTCTGAAGGGAAATTGTGCTGGGTGCAGAGATCTGCATCTGTAAATGCTGTGTATAACAGTTTTTGTTCTAAGTGAATGTTCCCCATTAGTGTAAGTGGTAAGGTTTGAGGCTTCTTGATTAGTGAGCCAGAGGAGGGATGTCACAGGTAGCAATAGCTTATATACTGTTAGTCACTAAATTACCTAGATTACTTAAACTATTATTAATCCTCACAGCCATTGGAAGGGTGGGGCCATTGGTATCCCAGTCCCAGTCACTAGATTGCAGTAGGTTCCAGCTGAAGGCAGGAGAAAAGATAAATAAATAAATACATTGTCATAGCTGGGAACTTGACATATTTGACTTGAATTTTGAAGGATTCTAGCTGAATCTGAAAATGCCTGGCAATGTTACATGCATCCATGGCTTTGTTGGTCTCTCTGGAATTACAGCATTACATCTAGGACCAGCAGAAAGGTTGTGCAGTGATGCAACAGTTAGCATTGTAACCTCAGAGCAAGAGATTCTCTGGTTTGATTCACAGCTGGGATGCCTTCTGTGTGAAGTCGGCATGTCCTCCCTGTGCTCACATGGGTTTCCTCTGGGTGCTCCAGTTTTCTCCTACATTCCCAGGACATGCTGAAGGTGGATTGGACATTCTAAATTGGCCCTAGGTGTGAGTGTGTGTGCGTGTATGTGCCTTCTAAGGAAGGTTGAGCACTGGGATGACAACTCAACACCGTAAAACTCTTCTGCCACTCATTCTGTGGACTCCAATGATCCTCTGTGGCAACTCCTAACAGGAGCAGCTGAAAGGAGAAGGAGATCTATGACCAGCAGAAAAATATCTATCTATCTGTCACTATCTATTGCTCGATCTGATATCAGTGGAGGTGCAATCGGAAGAAAGATTAAGACATTTACAAGTTAAGTACAGAGAGGTTACATAAAACATGAAGTCAAACCCTTATTGGAAAATGCCCCCAACTCTAAGTCTGAACATTATAATTGTTTTCAGATCGGTTCACACTATAATCTTAGAACTTTGTTTTAACTTTTCTGTTTTCAAACAGGCAGACAGACAGACAGACAGACAGATGGTACTGTAGTTCTACTGTTGAACTGGTATTTGAAGTGGATGAGAAGCTTACTTTTTTGTATAGGAACATTACTATGTATATATGTGGATCAGGAACATTTTATTTTCTCAAGATTATTAATTAACAGATAAATAATTGTATATGTATGTATTTGGATGCAACTTATGGGACCATGGTTAATGAAATTAAAAGACTTCTTTTACAGGGCAGCAGTTGAATGGATATTGTTAAAAGAAAGGCCTGAGTTTGTAAAGAAGCTTATTATAGGTTCATAGGTGTGTACAAGGCTAATGACCACTGTGGCCTTTTTAAACTTAGCCGTGCATCCCAAATCTTTGACAAGTTCCAGTATACTTGATAAGTGTAAGCAGGGTCTTGGGAGATGAGTCATTTTACAAGCAGGAGCCTGGGAGGTGAACCATTTACACTCTGCCTTTGCACATTAGAGACATAGGCATCAAACCAGGGATGAATTTCCTTTTCTCCATCCAATTGTACAAGTTATACTTGAATTGAGTTAGGGAGGAACTCTGCTTCACTTGGATGGGGAGCCTATTCCAGAGAAGGGATAGTATTAGCGATACATACCTGTCTCTCCAGCAGGTCTTATTTATATTTCAGGCAAGGTTTAAGACTTCAGAATGTGAAACTCTGGTGCTGTTTTTTTTTTTTTTTGGCTATGCAGGAGGTCCATCAGGGTGGGTCTGACAATGTCTTGTATGTAAGGCATATATAATCCACTCAACAGCCCACTGGAGACAGAATACAGGGATAGGGCCTTGAGGTGGTCTGGATAGGACATGTTACTTCCTCCCTGTATTCTTTTAGTGTGGAACCTCTGTGGACATTCCATTTGTTGGATGTGCCTGATTAGGTACATACCAGAGGAGCACTGTACTCAATGATAGGTCTGATGAATACCAAGTACAGTGGAAACATTACCTTCTTGAATTTAGATGCCATACCTTTGTTTATAAGCTGCATTACCTAGAATGATTTACTTGCTACATGATAGTCAAAGGCTAGTTACTGTCTGTGTGTGTGTCCCCAGTTCCCTGACTACTGGGCTAACTTTTAGGGGTTTGTTGTCAATATGATAGCTACCAGGGGTGGTTGATTTCTTGAAGTATATTATTATTATGCATTTCATGGCATTTCTTGGCATTTAGTTTTAGTACATGGCTTTGACACTAGTTATTTGTCTGTGTCAGCCCTTTCTGTATAACAGTGTCATTGGAGGATTCCATGACTGATCCTAATTTTCAATCACCTGCAAGTTTAGTCAGCTGGAGACCCTTGATGCTAGTCATGATTTCAGAGAAGTAGATGCCAAAAAGGAGCAGTCCCAGGACCAATCCATGAGGGACTCCACTTGTGACTGGTCTCTTTGTACAGGTGATCTTCCATATTCTAACTTCCTGGATGCTGTTTGTGGGACAGCTGGTTATCCAACAAGTTTTTACCTAACCACTTGAGTTTGTTGAAAATGCCTGAGTGGGGTATTGTGTCAAATGCCTTGGCCAGATTAAAGTGGTCAGTGTGAACCATTTTGCCCTCATCCATTGCTTTGGTGACTTTCTCAAAGAAGTCCACAAAGTTGAGTAGACATGACCTGCCCTTCACAAAACCAAACTGGGTTGGGTCCAGTGTCTGGAGGCTTCCTATGTCATAATCGATCATTTCCATCATACTTCTTTCCATGGCTCTGCATATGAGACTAGTGAGACTTATTGGTCGCTATTTTCCTGGGTCTGTAGAAGTCCAGTTTTGTGCAAAAGGATGACAGTTGCTGTTCTCTGCTTGTGAGGCACAAAGCTTGTTTGGAAGCTACGGTTAAACAGTGATTTCAGAGGGCCTGATAAGTCATGTTCCATGCTATTTAGAAAGCAGCTTGGGATACTGTCCAAGCTGATTGATGCCATTATCAGATCTGGATGCATTAGCATGTCCATTTATGTGGCATTGATGTTCAGAATTTGCTATGATTGGCAATTACATTTCCATGTGCTAGTTAGGTGCGGACTTATGAGAAATGGAAATTGTCTCAGTGAGAGCAGTAGTGTATGCCAAAGGCTTGCAGTATATACTCCATAAATAGTGCCTCTGCCTCTGTATTTTGCATATGAACTCCATTCTTTTTGAAAAGATGTAAGTAGTTGGAGATATTTAGTGGCTATTCATTTTGTAGGAGTGTATATGTAGCTACTAACAAAAGTCAAGTTGAAGGTATCTAGGCTGAGTCTAGAAAGTCTTCCAAGAAGAAAAAGGTATAATGTTGTAACAGAGGGTCTATATTAGATGAACGAAAGTTCATCTTAGCGAATGCTCACATGAGCGAATATTACGGAACTCGGAACCGCAATTGTGAGATCGCGGTACAGTGAGGATGGGAATATTTGCCCTTTCCTCATTGTAGTGCGATCTCGGAGTTGGAATATATATTTAGCGGGGTGGGGGGGTGGGGAGCACAGCCCCCCACAATCTCAGTTTCGAGTACCTGGATATTCGCTCATGTGAGCGTTCGCTAAGATGAACTTTCTTTCATCTAATATAGACCTGTAACAGATGCCTTGAAGGAGTTGAGGAAAAGGGAATCACCACTGTTAAGTTGAGAATGAGCAAAGTTGAGAACTACAAGTAGTATTGTTTCTCTGCTGTGACCTAAGATAAGGCCATTGTGTTATAGCAAAGAGGTTTTCTTGTTGCATGCATACAAGCAGTTATGTATGAATGCAAAGCTCTGTCAGTTTGAAAATAAGGGTATGAAATTGTCTGATCTGTAACTTGATAATGCAGCTGAGGTTCTTCCTTTGTGAGAGGTACAAGTATGAAGTTTAGGAAGTACGGTCATGCAATTTGTGTAGAAGACTAAGGCTATTTATTGCTGTCAGTGCAATGCTTCATGTAGTCCAGGGTCTGATATCCTCAGCCTCAGTTTCCTTTTTAACTTCTCCAAATCTTTTGAGTTTCTAATACCATGATAGGAATGGGCCACATTCCTAAGTCAAAGTATGTTTAAAGCTTATGAAATTAGTATTGTTTCACTCTTTGATGTCAGCCAAAAGTGCTCTTCGAAGCACCTGCAACGTGCCCAGTAATGACACCTTCTGCAGTTCGTACGGAATTACATGTATTGGTAACATAACTAAATATGATTGTAGACTGTTTTGCTCCTACTACTATTGGAACTATCTGAGTATCTTTTTTCCACATTGCTCTCATTTCTACTTGCAAATCTTGATATCTTACAACTTTGTGTCTCTCTGTACGCAGGACACTGTAGTCACTGGGTGTGGAAATTTCAATGATCAATGCTATTTTTGTCTTCTTTTCTTGAACCACTATATCCAGTTTTCTAGCATCTATTTTTGAACTGCTGGTAATGGATGATCTCATGTGATGTAGACTTCATCATTTTCTATGATGCTTTGTGGCTCATGTTTCCAGTGTTTTTCAGCCACTTCAATACCATAATGCTTGCACAATGTCCAGTGCAACAGTCTTGCCACATTATTATGCCTTTCAGTATAAAGTCCTTCTGCCATTAGTATGTCACAACCAGCAACAAGGTGTGCAACTGTTTCCAATTCAGTTTTGCAAAACCTACATTTGTCTGTTTCGCCCACATGTTCAATGAACTTTGTAAACCAGCATGTACATAGCCCAATATTAACCTTTCATCTCTTGGTTAGAATTCACCTCTCCTTAACCATTCCTGCATTCATTCTTGATAAACATGAGGCTCTTCCAGAAGTTTTTATACTTGCAACTATATATTTCATTTTCCACATTTCTTGCCTTTTCATCTGGTTCTTCACCTTATATTCTTTATTTTGTTTTTTGGCATATTCAGTTGCTGCCTGATTTTTATCTAATTCTCGTTTGATTTCCATTCCTGCTTGATGCCAATATGCTTCTGCTAGATTAAGCAGGGAAGTCATCTTAGATTTATTCTCCTCATGTTTCAAAACTTTCACTACATTTGGGTCTTGTGAGGTCAGCAGATATGTGTGGAGTCCCATGACTGCAGATCTATACATATAATCAGTTTTAAGGAGGACCATCCCTCCTTCAGAATGGGAAATATATAATCTTGCTATGCACTGATTTTTATAGATCATTTGGTGAGCATGAAGCATCCTTCTTGTTTTAATATCTATCCAACACATTTTGGGGCCAGTCAATCACTCCAAAACTGTAAGCCAGGACAGGAAGAGCAAATTGGTTTATAGCTTAGATTTTGTTCCTAGATGTCAATGCTGTTTTCAGGATTAACAGTTTAACCCCTTGTTAAGCCTTACTTTAGGTGGTCCATCTACTTCCATTCCATCTAACAGCACAGGGAATGTGAGTGAATTTACAGAGTTTCTTAAAGTCCTAGAAAATGATTTAAACAAACTGCAATGTTTAATTTGGCAACGTCAGCATTTTGAGGCATGTATTCACTGTTGCATAGTCCCCCGTGGCATGTGAGTGTTGTGCATGCCTACATATGGGGACACTTATCCTGACTTGCTTAAGAGGTGGCAAAGTTTAAATATCGATATTGGCTTCCAATACATGTCTCTTTTGATTGATTATTTTACCCCCATTGAGAAAGAGCTGACTGATAAGGTGGAAGCTCTGAACAGAGATCTATCTGCTCGTTTCCAGGGTGAAATCTTCTACAATATGCTGTCAAGTTTGTACGTGAATGTCACCTCATATGGGAATAGACTTCAACAGACTAAACAACAAAATATTTTACGTGACTTCCGAGACTTTTCAGCGAGGAATGTCTTTATATGGCCCAGGTCTGTTGCTAATCATAGCGGCAGTGAAGCTAGACCTACACTGAGCTAATCGAAGGAAGGACACTGAGCAAACTCGGCTCTATAATATATAACATTAAGTATCCTGTTTTTTTTGCTTATTTTGTTCAAGTTATTTTTAGCACTTTGTGTACTGTATATTTTTCTAGCTAGTTTCACTGTGTGTGAGGTATTAACTGGAAATTGTCCACTTTTATTAAGCATCTGTTGGGTTGTTTGTTTTTGGTAACTTGTTGCAGTTAAACTCTTTCTCTAGAGGCTCCTTTAGCTGTTTAAAACTTTCATTTAAAGGCTCACTGCTGCTTTTCTGCTGTGAGAAACATTTCTGCAGTTTGTTTCTAAGTAGTGTGGATATTTGTAGCATTATCCATATTCAGGCCTGTATTTGGGCCTAGTGTTTGTGGAGGCTGTGTGTCTGAGCACATATTCAGGGACATCTTGGTTTAGCCAAAGCCATCAGGCATTTCAGTGAGAGAGAATTGTTTAAAGTCATTGGCTGACTGAGGTCACCTGGACTACAGCTTAGACTAAGCACCTCATTGGTTCTTTTGAGCTTTTTGTTTCTTAAAAGTTGTCTCAGGTTTCAACTTTCTGTTACCTAAGAAGTTAAGTTGTGAGTGTTTCTGCCATTTCACACTGAGCTAATCGAAGGAAGGACACTGAGCAAACTCGGATCTGTAATACATAACATTAAGTATCCTGTTTTTTTGCTTATTTTGTTCAAGTTATTTATAGCACTTTGTGTACTGTATATTTTTCTAGCTTTTTTCACTGTGTGTGAGGTATTAACTGGAAATTGTCCACTTTTATTGAGCATCTGTTGGGTTGTTTGTTTCTGATAACTTGTTGCAGTAAAACACTTTCTCTAGAGGTTCCTTTAGCTGTTTAAAACTTTCATTTAAAGGCTCACTGCTGCTTTTCTGCTGTGAGAAACATTTCTGCAGTTTGTTTCCCACCTTCCCTCCCTATTGGTATGTTGCACGCCCCTACTGTAAATTTGATCTGGGACCCTCCTCCCAGTCTAGTGTCATTACCTCATTCTACCCAATGCAGGGAGAACATTTGAGAATGCCAATCAGCTTAGTTTCTGCTACTCCTTTCTCTCTTTCCTCTAAAAAAATAAATAAATAATTTTTTTTAAGCTTGTTTCCTGCCTTTCCTGTGTGTAGTCTAGTCTGGATATAGATTTGCTGTGTCCAGGACTATTTGTTGGCTTCTAGGCCCCCAAGCCTTTCTGTGTTGGGGGAAGCCTTCTAGTTTAATTTTGTTTCTTAGAACTAGCCAGATTTTTGTTTCAGCACTCATGTCTGTTTCTTTGAGCTCAACACTTGTTCAGACCTTATTGTAAGCACTAAATAAGCTTCAAATTACTACAGCACTCAACTTTCCTCACTGTCTAGAGGAAATCAGTTTCTAGTACTTAACAAATAAGTACCTATCCAGGCATGTCTAAGGGTCAGCTCCCGGTGTTTTCTCCTGTCTACCTGATGAATCTGGGCATCTTGGGGCAATGCAGTAATTGCCTCATGTACACAGACAACCCTCTCCTCCTACCACCCAACACTACAACCTGTGAGAGATGCACTTATATAGCCAAACTGGAAGCAAACCTCTCTTTACCCAAGACTGGACTAGACAGTCAAGAGGAGAAGGTAAACACTTGCACCACACCACACTCAGCACATAGTCTCTCAAAACCTACACCACCAAAACACACATAGAAACACAAAACACACACCTACATTCGTGGAGGCTCTGAGTAAAAACCTGCCCAAGCAACAGGGGCCTCCAAAGCAGAAACACAAGCCACCTCCACCCCCCCCAACACAACCCAAATGACACATAGCCCACAAACTCAGTGTGCCACTCAACCACAGCCCATAAGGCATAACAACGTACCCAACACTCTAGACTTAGGTGACTTTATAGTCAGGCACACTGATGTTCCACTCACCAGGCTAAACAAGGAGAAAGTTACTGTCAGCTGCCTGTCAGGTGCCAGGATCTGCCACATAATGCATTCACTCAGGTCACTCCACAACAAGTACAAATATGACTCTGTCATTGTCCATGTTGGTGTGAATGACCTGAGATGTGCCACCTTGGACTACATGAAAAGGGGCATGGAGGAGCTCTCCGATCTTGTAGGCCAGGCAGGTATGACCCTAGCCTTGAGTAGCATCCTGCCATCACCCAGAATGATACCACAGTACAAGGACTAAATGATTGACTTCAACAATTGGCTAAGCTTCTAGTGTCATTCTAAGGGGATCCAGTATCTGTCTGCCTGGGATGACATGATCGACAAACCACGATGCTTTGCCAGAGATGGCCTGCACCTGTCGCCCCTGGGATTCTGGATACTGGCTAAGGCTCTAGCCACCCCTATAGTGCCTTTTTTAGGCAAGGTTCAAATGACAAATTCACCACCCTAACAGGTACAGGCAAGAAGAATCTGAGGGTATTGCTACTCAATGCTAGAAGTCTAAACCTCAAAATGCACTCACTCGAAGCACTCCTTAAAATGGAGAACATCGACACCTGTGCAGTGACAGAGACCTGGTTCAAGGCTCCAGAGAGTACCCCTGCATTACCAGGCTATAAATCATACCACACCTTTCGGCCACCTAATCTGGACTGAAACACTAAAGGTGGAGGCATGTCCATATTCATTAAGGATATCCACACCTCCAGGCTAGTTCCTCAGCATAATGCATCTGAGATTATCCAAGTGCAACTAACTCTGGGCAAGACCGCAATTCAAATTGTTGCTTGCTACAGATCCCCCATCATGCCCCAGGATTCCCACTCCTCATTTCTTAATACACTGGAAAATATTAGGGTACATCCTAACATCCTAATAATGGGTGATTTCAACTACCCTACAATTAACTGGTAAAACTACTCATGTACCAACTCTTGTGCTCAACGTTTTCTGGAATTCATAAATTCCAATGCCATGGATCAACTTATTCACACCCCCACCAGGGGCAGCAATATCCTAGACCTGGTTATTACCAACATGGGCAACCGGTGCTCCACACCAGCAGTCAATTTCTCATTGGTCAGATCCGACCACAAGCTAATCACCCTAGACATCCATATCCCTCCCCTACCCCCATTAGGGAAACCACAGTAAAAAATTTCTCCAAAGCCAACTTCACGCTTCTTAAGACAGAAGTGGCAAACTTCACAACACCCATGCTGATGGACAATAGAGGTATGACTGCTGAATCCTACACAAATGCACTTTATAAGCAGTTACACGAGTGCATGGATCGTGCTATCCCTAACAGAACCAAGATGCTATCCTCCAAAAAAAGGAAGCCAATCTGGTGGTCCCCTGCCATAAACAAACTCTACAACAGAAGAAAGAAACTGTTGCAAAAAAAGAGTAAAATCCCATGATTGGAGAAACTCCCTGGTCAGCCTCAGTAAGAAGCTGAGATCCCTCATAAAATCCTCCAAAGCTAGTTATGAAAACAAAATCGCCACTGACTCTAAAGACAACCACAAAGCATTCTATAGCTATGTCAAGAATCTCAATGGCAACACTCAGATCTGCTCTGAGTTACAACAC
Source organism: Protopterus annectens (assembly GCF_019279795.1). Classification (NCBI taxonomy): domain Eukaryota; kingdom Metazoa; phylum Chordata; order Ceratodontiformes; family Protopteridae; genus Protopterus; species Protopterus annectens. The sequence goes on from NC_056744.1 coordinate 1,154,353,306, forward strand.
AATGGCACTAAATATACAGAACCAACTGATATTGCCAACATCCTGGCAGATAGGTTCAGTGCTAACTTTACTCCCCTGTCATCCCCTAAAGGGCCCATCTCTATACCAGAAGAATGCAAAGTTCCTGTAATCATGGCTGCACAGGTAAAAAACACACTATCCAAAGCCAAGAACACAGCATCCATGGGACCTGACGACATCCCAGGCTGTGTTCTACATGAACTACAGAACGAACTGGCACCCCACCTAAGTACCATGTTCAGTCATAGCCTCACCTCAGGCTATGTGCCCACTGAATGGTGCACAGTGACAGTTATCCCACTCCACAAAGGGGTAGCCACCACAGACCCCAGAAACTACCGCCGCATTAGCCTAACGAGCCTGGTCTGCAAGGCTATGGAACGTATCATCATGGAACTTATAAACAATGACATTGATAATCTCCAAACTCAGGACCCCACCCATTTCGGGTTTGTAAAAGCCAGATCATGTCTCCTAAACCTGATAGACTTCTTTAAAGCCATGACCAAAGCCATAGATGAGGGTAAGGTGGTTCACACAGCCTATCTAGATCTCGCCAAGGCTTTCAACACCATCCCCCACTCTGGAATTATAGATAAACTCACTAAACTACGTATAAATCCCTATGTCACAAGATGGGTTGCCAACTGGCTCACTGACAGAACCCACACTGTGAAAGTAGCAGACTCCAAATCCAACTTCAGACCAGTGACAAGTGGAGTACCACAGGGTTCAGTCCTGGGTCCTCTCCTGTTTGGTATCTACTTCTCTGAAGTACAGGCCAACACAGAAGGTCTTTGGTTAATGAAGTTCGCAGATGACTGCAAACTAGGAGCCATAATCAAAACTCCAAAAGATGTGGACATCCTACAAAAGGGCCTCACTGAGACAGATGCATGGTGTCAAAGCCATGGCCTCAAGCTCAATGCCAAAAAGTGCATTGTCATCCCTTTTGGTAAAAACTCAGTACCCATGAACTACCACATAGGCAGTAGTCTACTTAACACCGAAAGTGTGATAGGAGACCTTGGGACACAGGTGGACAATAGTCTCTCCTTTGATAATCACATCGCCACAGTAGTCAGGAAATCCTTCTACGTGGCACACATCATCACAAAAGGTTTCTCATCCAGGAAAAAAGAGGTAATTGTTCCCCTCTACTCGTCACTCATTAGACCCATTATAGAGTACAATGCCCCTTTTGGTATGTACCTCACAAGACATCTGCAACAACTGGAAAAGCCCCAGAAATACCTCACAAAGAGGATTACTGGCCTCAAACAGATGCCTTATGCAGACAGTCTCAAAAAACTGCAGCTTTACTCCGTTGCATATCGCCTACTCAGAGGCGATCTCTGCCTAACACACAAAGCTATGTCAAACCCAGAGCTTTTAGACATGCTCCACTTAACCAAACCAAAACTAAAACCAACAAATGTAACAAGAAGAAACACTCGAACCACAGAATCCACTTAAAGAAATCCCAATCCCTACGAGCTACACGGTCTAGGGACCTAAACCTTGTCACCACAATAAACAGAACATGCTGGAGGGATATATTCCTGTCCCAGAGACTTCCCATACTCTGGAACAAACTACCTATCTATATCAAACAAAGCTCCTCATTAGCACTCTTCAAGAAAAATCTTGATGATTGGATGGGAGATAGGAAATTCACCCCGGGGATCACTTCTGTGGCTCTGCTCGACAGTGGCACAGGAAAATAATTTTCTTGGGTGGCGAAAGCCAGGGTGCCTTTGGCTAGGCTTATATAGGCCCTAGGCCAATAGCCTAGTACCTACCTATGAACATATGAACCTATGAATATGCTCTACTCATGAAGCTACTACTGTTTCAACTGCTGTAACAGCCTCCGCTAATAGCTCTACAGAGGCAAGGGTTTTTGGTGGTAATGACGGCTTGTCTGAGGATATTATGGCTGCCACAACCTCTACTTCTACTACTCCTGTTGATTCTATGGGACTGCCATCCCTCTCAACCTCTGGGCAAACACCACTGCCCAACCAATTGGGCTTTCATGCTGCCGTGACTGTAAATATGGGAGCGAGGTCAAAAACTATAGCTCCCTTAAATTTAAACAGTTTTTTACCTCTCCCCACAAAGACTCGGGCAAGGTCACCGACGACAGGGTCCAACTGGGGGCGACGGAAGAGGAAGTTTTCTGGAGCCAACAACAGTGTGGATCGACGAACCAGAAAGTGAATGGACTAGTTTTTAACTTGTCTAATTATACTTTTACTTCAGCAGAATGCACCTTGTTGAATAAAGGTCTCTACTACATTCCTTCTACAGGTACTAATTTAACAGGCCTACTCTTAGATCTTAGACTTTTTGGCAGGAGCTTAGCTCTAAAACTAATGTATTCTGATGATGATTCCTTGAATACTGATAATACTGTGATCGGTCCCAGGTTAAGAAGAAAGAGTGTTTTCTGTCCAGTTATTCCAACACATGTTGATTGTTTTCTCAAATTATGTGAATATGATTTTTATGATTCGTTTTCTAGTGGTGTTCGATCCAAAAATTCTTATTTTAATATGTCTAATGATGAACGTAAGGTGCTTTTTTCCCTACGAACAAATTATACTCTAGCTATTAGACCTGCAGATAAAGGTGGGGGTATTGTCCTCTTAGAGTCTTCTAGTTATATTAAGGCTATGTTAACTATGTTACAGGATTTCCACATCTATCAAATGGTAGACGTTTCATTCTTGGATAGAATTATCAGAAGAATTTGGGATAACTTATATGAATTCCTAATGTATAGGCAGATCGATTTTGAACTTTATTCTTATCTATGTGTTTAACATCCTCTGGTTCCCTTGATAAAAGGCTTGCCTAAGATACACAAGTCTTTGATACCCCCCCCCCCCCATGAGACCCATTGTATCTGGCAGTGGCTGGGTGACTGAGACCATGTCGGTTTATGTTGAATATAAGTTAGGTCCATTAGTGAAAATGATTCCTACTATATTGAAATATACTCTTCAACTTCTGGATGATATTTAGATTTATAATTGTAATCCTATATGCTTGAAATGTATTCTGGTTACTTTAGATGTTAAGAACTTGTTTACCTCTATTCCCAATGATTTTGGTCTTGAAGCTGTTAGAGAGGTTCTCACTGGCTGTGATTGCATGTCCAATGAAGAAACTATACTTATTACTACACTTCTTGACATGGTGTTGACTAACAACATTTTTATTTTTAATGGGCAGTTATACTTGCAGCATTGGGGTGTCGCAATGGGCACCCCTTGTGCGAACTCCTACACTAATCTTGCCATGTACCATTGGGAGAAGGTTTTTTTGTTTGACCATCCTGGATTTCTGGATATCTCCCTCTAAAGACGTTTCGTCAATGATATTCTATTCTTATGGAGAGGTAATGAAAAGAGTCTAATTGCGTTTGTTGCAGACTTAAACTCCACTACCCATTTTCTGGAGTTCAGTATGACTTCCTCTTGTATTTCTGTAGATTTTTTAGATATTACTATATGTCAAGATTCTGCTGGACTATTAACTACTAGACTATATCGAAAACCCTGTTGGACAAATGCTTTATTGCATTTTAATAGCATGCATCCTAGAATTATTTTTTCCAACATAGTTAAGGGTCAATACTATAGATCGAAGAGAATCTGTAGAGATCCAGATGACCTGACACTACAGTTAGATGAGTTGGATAGGCTGTTTCTAGAGAGAGGCTATAAGAGATCCATCTTGGTAAACGTAAGAGAAGAGGTAATGGGTATGAGTGTTTCTTCAACAAGGAATCAGATACACTATGATAATAGCAATAGACTTCACTTTGTGACTACCTATACAGGAGACATTGGTCGTGTAGTGGAAATAGTGAAGCATAATTGGCATGCTCTGTTATTGGATCCAACTACTGCCAGATTGGTAGGAAACTCTCCGCGTTTCACCTATAGAAATAATAATAATTTGAAACGCATCTTATACAAAGATGTAGTGGGGTGTCCAAACAGGAACCAGGAATTAGGTAGGGGCCTGACCCCTGGAACTTTTCCATGTAAGCATTGCAGGATGTGTAGCGTTATAACTACTACACAGAATTTTGATCATCCTGCTCTAAAGTTTAAGTTTGTCCCTAGGTTTATTGCCACTTGTAATAGTGAAAATTTAGTCTATCTTGCTTCTTGTGATTGTTGTACCTGTTTTTATGTAGGTATGACTACACGAAGGCTAAGGGACAGGATTTATAATCACCTGTATGATATTAAGAACCAGAATCAACAAAATGCATTAGCTAAACATGTAGTTAATTTTAATACTCATAAGTTTAGCTTTAGAGTTCTACAACTAGTGCCTATTAATATGAGAGGGGGCAATCTAAATAGTCAATTAGAATTGGTGGAAGTCAAATGAATTTTTAGACTTCGTGCTCACATTTCTCCAGGGCTTAATAAACACGTTAGTTTAAAACCAGCCCTGGAAGCACGCCCTCTGAAATGAAATATAACAATATTGAATGGAATAATTAAAATAGAAGAAAATGGGAAGTAGTTGGCCATAGTGGAATTAAACAACACTATAAAATAAACAACATCATAAATTAATATAGATTAGATCATATTATGTTTCATAATTAGTGTACAGATTCCCCTGTTGTTGCTTCTGTTATTATTTTATTTTATTTTATTTTGTGCTTATTTATTTGATGCACATTTGTGATATTTTAATTTTACATTTATATACATCTATTTATGTTCTATGTTTTTGACAATGTCGCTCTTATATATGCTTTTTTGCACATGCTTTTCCTTGTTTAACACGGAATGCATTTTATAAGTTCAGTCAGCATTTGTTACATTGCTGAAAGGGTTAAACAATTAATTAATTGAATCTTTTTGCACAAACCTGATTGGTTAACACCATTTTAAACTTTTTTAAATTAAACTGATTGTTTTTTGCTTTCTGAAATCTGATGAAGCATGTTTTTACATGTGAAAGCGCTTATCCATTGATTGTATAATAAATTTGACTATATTTTTAAGCCTGGTGGTCTTGCCTTGTGTTAGGTTTTGGATTCCTGGCAATTTCTTGGCTTGGACCTTTGGGTAGCAGGATACTTTTTTGCTGTTTTCAGGATTAATTCAAGTCTTCTAAAGTATTCCTTACTAAGTTTTGTTCGCATTTGTTCATGTTTTTTGCCGATCCTTCATCAATTCCCAAATATTTATGCATTCCCTCTTGCTCAAGTTCTTTTATATCACATTCTTGTCCCAAACTGATGTTTTCCTGGTGTTGCAGTTTTCCTGCTTTTAAAGGTTGCTTTTGTGCATTTATCAAAGCCAATTAACATTCTAATATAATCTGAAAAAGTTTAGACAACCTGCAGCTGTGCTTTCAAGTCCTCATCTGATGAGCTATACAGTTTTAAATCATTGACAAAGAGAAGATAAGTCTTTAGACTTTGTTGTTTTCTAGGAGCCAAATTATAGCCATGGCCTAAGCTGTTAAGTAGACAGCTTAATGAGTTAAGGGCAAGGCAGAATAGCAAGGGTGACAGAGAGTCACCCTTTAAATTTTTATCCCTAGGATAATAATTTTCTCCTTTATCATGTCTTAATTGCAAAGTGGTCTGCAACTGTTTCATGGTCACTGTAATGTAGTCGATCAATGTAGGATGTATCTTATACATTTTTAAGCACTCTTTTATCCATGGATGTGGGATACTATCAAATGCTTTTTTTGTAGTCAATCCATGCCATACTTAGATTCTTCCCCTTTTTGTAGTTTTCCACTGTGACTTTATTTAACAGCAAATGATCCTTTGTTCCATATGACTTTCTTTTATTGCCCTTTTGTTCTACTGCCATAATTGAGTTTTCTTCTAAATGACGATAAACTCTGTCAGTATCAATTCCCATGTGTAGTTTATACCATTGGAAGGCAAGTCCTTCTGTGTGAATAAACTAGTTATTTCACCAAACAATGCTCCCAAGTATTCTCTGAAAAGGGGGATCTGTGTCCAGCGCACTTACTTCTTAACAAATAAATAAAAATAAAAATAAGGGAATCTGGAAAGTGCTGTATTTGGGCATGTAAGATTATGATATGGATCTGTTAATTAGTATTGATACTGGGTATGATACTGAATATGTTGCAGGGAATCTGGAAAGTGCTGTATTTGGACATGTAAGATTATGATATGGATCTGTTAATTAGTATTGATACTGGGTATGATACTGAATATGTTGCAAGCGTAAGGTATTCTGGAGGGAGGTTATCTGCAGTTGATGTTGTTTTTGTTGAGTTTGGGAAGGAGATAGTTGATAAATTCAATAGATATGAATGTCAGCCTGAGTATTTGTTACTGGAGGAATTTCTGATGTCTTCATCTTTTGAAATTGACTGAGTAATGTTTAAAAATTAACTACTGAATTTACATTCTGTGTTGTGGGATGTTGGAAATGCTGAATGGACTGGAAGAAGGCATGGATGTGTTTTTGCCCAGGTAAAGTAGAATAGTGACACTGTTCCAGAAGACTGGTTTATATTTACATTTTATTGTTGATAGGCATATGCTTGTTTAGAATCTTGGAGGCATTTGTTGCCACTTTTTTTTACGAAGTGCTCTGTAGGTTGGTAATTTTTTTTCTAGTATGCAATCTTTCACATTTTTGATCTGTTTTGTCTCATGAAGATTTTTATACCACTATTAGCCAAAGAGTATTAGTGTTTTCAAAAATTTTTGTCTTAGAAAGGAAATTGAATTCAGCAACTATATGTAGCTGTTATGAAAGTAAGAAACGTATCTAGTCAAGAATTCTTGAGAGGATTCCAAATTCAACTTTTGAAGGATGGAGCTGACTGTTTCCAGGTAGGATTTAGATTTGCTTCTTACAGTTTTAGAGTATTTTGGCGATTTTATTTTGGTGGCTTCATGTAGTGTAGATTGGATTATGGTCAGTTATAGAGTCTGGTATAACCTACTTAAGAAATTCTGCCTGGGTTAGTACAGAGGCTCCAGACAATACTGTTTTTACTCTTCTTGTGGTGGTGATCGTTTGGGTAAGAGAACATGATGTTATTATGAGGGGTTAGCTTATTCATCGGTTATAAAACAGTCTATATTGTGGTCTCTTGGGAAAATTGTTCCTACTGGAATTTTGCATGTAATCCAGAGGGGTCTATATTATAACAACGAACGATCAAATGATCGAAAGTTGTGATATTGAACTCTAAAGTTCGAATTCACAAGGCATTGAACAACCAGAACAGCGATTTTTTTCCCAGGGAAAAAAAAAATCGCTGTTCCTAAAAAAAATTTACATAAAGTGCGGGTCTTCGCCCGCCGTGCCCCCCACACCCCCTACTTAAATATACCAACTCCGAGATCACACTACAGTGTCAAAAATGGCAAAGTGATGGAAGCGGGCAAGTGACTTCTTTCCCAGGGATAGAATTCACTTATATGCCGCTTTTTCATTTTGCCTTTTTGACATTTCATGTTCGACCAAGACGCTTTTGGCAAAATGCATCTTCAGCCATCTGATAGGAACCCATCCAGAGTAAGTATTCCTTGGTATTCCTTTCAAGGGCTGTAGAGATCATGAGTCTTGTCCTAGTGTTACTGATTTTTTTTTTTTTTTTTTTTTTTGAGCTTCACATGTGGCTGGATGGATTCCACTTATTTATACTAGGTGTTTGTACAGAGTGGTAAAATGTATTTGTTTGACTAAATTATGGTGGTACATCCTTATGGTTACCACTGTTACTTATTATATCAAAGCTACAATGTTTATGGAATATTGTGCTTTCCAGCTATGCGTTACTAGTATTTTATTGTTGAAATTGCATGCATTTATGTGGCATAATCTTAGGTTGTGGCTTTAGTCTAGACAGAGTTTAAGGTATTGTAAAGTAGTTATAGGCCATGGTTTGGGTGAATGTCACTGCACTTTCTAAGTAATGTTTGAATGAATGTATGTATAGTTATGAATTTGTTAAATGAGCAATTTGCATTTATTATTAAAAGTAACATTTATAATTTTGATGACTATGTATGTAGACTTTGTTGTTTGTGTTCTGTGTGTTTTAAGAGTTCTTTATGAAATGTGTGCCTTTTTGATGTGGACGACTTATGGTGGTGGGTTTGAATGACTACTGCTGTCGTAAGTCATGAAAAGTAATTGGTGGACTTTTTGCAGTTAATTGGGGAATGCATGCTTGTTGCTTAATTCATTTTATAGGGTTGTACTAAGAATTGCTAAGGAGAGATTGATTTTGTAGGTAGTTTGTTTATAGATCCTTGGGAAAGGAAAAGATGGGTTATGCAAATGGCAATAAAATTAGGCTACACTTAGTCTCAATTTATACAGTGCATTTGCTACCTTAAGTTAATTAATGAGAAGCTGAAGAAAGAGCATAAAAGTAAGACATTTTAAAAAGATAGGAAGTGAGGGTGGGTAAGGAAGGTAAGCAAGCCTGACCCATACTCTCTGTGAAACAATTAGTGTATAGTATGCATGCATGCACTGTGTGAAACAATTAGTGTATAGTATGCATGCATGTACTGTGTGAAACAATTAGTTTATAGTATGCATGCATGCACTGTATGAAACAATTAGTGTATAGTATGCATGCATGCACTGTGTGAAACAATTAGTGTATAGTATGCATGCATGCACTGTGTGAAACAATTAGTGTATAGTATGCATTCATGCACTGTGTGAAACAATTAGTGTATAGTATGCATTCATGCACTGTGTGAAACAATTAGTGTATAGTATGCATGCATGCACTGTGTGAAACAATTAGTGTATAGTATGCATGCATGCACTGTGTGAAACAATTAGTGTATAGCATGCATGCACTGTGTGAAACAATTAGTGTATAGTATGTATGCATGCACTGTGTGAAACAATTAGTATATAGTATGCATGCATGCACTGTGTGAAACAATTAGTGTATAGTATGCATGCATGCTCTGTGTGAAACAATTAATGTATAGTATGCATGCATGCACTGTGTGAAACAATTAGTGTACAGTATGCATGCATGCATGCACTGTGTGAAACAATTAGTGTATAGTATGCATGCATGCTCTGTGTGAAACAATTAGTGTATAGTATGCATGCATGCACTGTGTGAAACAATTAGTGTATAGTATGCATGCATGCACTGTGTGAAACAATTAGTGTATAGTATGCATGCATGCACTGTGTGAAACAATTAGTGTATAGTATGCATGCATGCACTGTGTGAAACAATTAGTGTATAGTATGCACGCATGCACTGTGTGAAACAATTAGTGTATAGTATGCACGCATGCACTGTGTGAAACAATTAGTGTATAGTATGCACGCATGCACTGTGTGAAACAATTAGTTTATAGTATGCACGCATGCTCTGTATGAAACAATTAGTGTATAGTATGCATGCATGCACTGTGTGAAAGCTTAGTGCTAAGGTATCATCTAGGGCAATAGTGACAAGATCAGCAAAACTGAGCTTTGCCTTCTACAAAAGCAATATTTTTAAGAAACACTGTATTATACTGTTCTAAGCTATAAAGTGTTATAGAACTTCATTTTGTTTGTGTTTAGATCCTTCGTGTTATGGATTAATAAACCTTGTACATTGTGTTTGCAGTACTAGTTGTCCATTCTAAGTGCCTTACATTTGGGTTTTTGTTGGTGGAACTTTTTTGGCACTTTTTCTTCTAATTTTTACATTTTGTTATAGAACTTCATGTGGAATGGGGTCTGGTCACTACAGAGAGGCACAGTCTTTATGTTTGTCAGCAGCTCAAAGACAGCTTGCTAAAAATGTGTTTAATTTCTTTTCTTTTTTTTTTCTTTTTTGTCAATAGTTGTAAAACTTAAATAAAGGTTGATAATATATGAATCTAATAAAAGCACACAGTCACTGGCTGTGCTCAGCATACCTTGATGTAAGAAGCCATGCACTCCAAATGAGCCATTTCCTTAGTGCTGAATTTCTGATGATAATACAAGCCCCCAAAAAACCTTAAGAAGAAAGTGACTGTGCTAGAACTCAGGTATCACATAAAAACAAGAGAAAAATAAAAATAGCTTACATTAGGCATATTCATCTCTTACAAGTCCCCCACACGACATGCAGATTTGGATTCTAATACAGTATGATTGATAGTGTCTTTCTTGATTCAGACAGTCATTTTCTAAGAATTTGTGAACTTTCACTGACCTTACTAATTTCTTTGACGCAGACTGTCTGTTGGAGTTGTATTTAATTAATTTTATTTCTATTGCCTTCGTAAGGGAGAAGGGCTCCGTTACTATTCACTATGGTTCAAGTAATGTAAAGTTTTGCCAGATGAGCTGAGTACACAGACTTAATAATATTAAGCCTACCTCCACTACCAGCCTTGTAGTGTTCACTGTTTACTTTATGATTCTCCTTTCTTTAGTTTAATTCATAACATTATAAATATTGTCTGACTGTCTGCCCTTTAAATTAGCTTAATTTGTGTGCAAGAGTGTATCTACCATATCAGACAAAACATGGTCTTCATCAAAACTGTTTATGATAAACTAAAATATATTTAATGGTAGAGAAACTCTAGTAGCTAATGTAGACCCATACTGTGTACTTATAGGTTCATAGGTTCATACTAGGCTATCTGCCCTAGGGCATTTATAAGCCTAGCCAGAGTGTGTTTGGCTTTCGCCACCCATTTTAAATGAATTTTGCTATGCCCTTTTTCGAGGTTAGTATACTGTGCCTCTGTCTAACAGTGACACAGAAGTGATACCCGGGGTAAACCTACGATCTCCCATCTACTCATCAGGATTCCTCTTGAAGAGAGTCAATGAGGGACTCTGCCTAACCTGGACTGGGATTTTATTCCAGAGTGAAGGGAGCCTCTGGGTTATGAATCTGTCCCTCCAGCATGTCCTATTTATTTCAGTGCTGAGGTTCAAGTCTCTCGAGGGCGTAGCTCGATGGGATTTGGATTTTCTGAGGTGCAACATGTCCATTAATTCCGGGTTGGACATGGCTTTATACGTCAGGCACAGATCTCCTCTGAGCAGGCGGTATGCCACTGAGTAAAGCTGGAGTTTCTTTAACCGGGCAGCATATGGCATCTGTTTGAGCCCTTTAATCCTCTTGGTGAGGTACTTTTGGGGTCTTTCCAGTTGCTGCAGGTGTCTGGTAAGGTACATCCCAAAAGGGGCATTGTACTCAATTATGGGCCTGATGAGGGATGAGTAAAGAGGCACGATGACCTCCCCTGATCTAGATGTGAATCCCTCCATGATTAGGTGGGCTATATAAAATGTTTTTCTAACCACTTTGGCCACGTGGTTTTCAAATGAGAGATTGCTATCAACTTGGGTCCCCAGGTCCCTAATTACTTCTTCCATACTTAATGGATTACCACCTATATGGTAATTTGTGGGCACTTTGTTTTTGCCAAAGGGGATGACTATACACTTTTTGGCGTTTAGCTTGAGGCCATGGTTCTGGCACCAGTTGTCTGTTTCTATGAGGCCTTTTTGTAGGATGCTTATGTCTGCTGGAGAGTCGATTATGGTGCCTAGTTTGCAGTCATCTGCGAACTTGGTCAGCCACAGTCCTTCCGTGTTGGCCTGTACCTCCGAGAAATATATACCGAAAAAGAGAGGTCCCAGGACTGAGCCTTGTGGGACGCCACTTGTAACTGGTTTGGAGCCTGACATGGCTCCAGCAATTCTAACCATGTGGGTTCTGTCCTTGAGCCAGTTTGCAACCCATCTAGTGACATAGGGGTTTATATTTAAGCTGGTGAGCTTATCTATAATGCCTGAGTGGGGTATTGTATCAAAGGCTTTTGCGAGGTCCAGGTAGGCTGTGTGGAACACCTTCCCCTCGTCAATGGCCTTGGTGACTGTTTCAAAGAAATCGACCAGGTTTAAGAGGCAGGATCTGCCCTTAACAAAGCCAAACTGGGTAGGATCCAGTGTCTGTAGGTCCCCAATATCTTTATTTATGAGGTCCATGATAATCCTTTCCATAGCTTTGCAGACCAAGTTAGTCAGGCTTATGGGGCGATAGTTTCCAGGATCCGTTGAGGCACCACCTTTGTGGAGAGGGGACCACTGTTGCTGTATGCCACTCTTTGGGTACATATCCTGTAGTAAGGCTGAGATTGAACAGTAGTTTTACGTTTGGGTTTAGCTCTTCTTGGAGTTCATGTAGGACGCAGCCCGGGACACCGTCTGGTCCCATTGATGCTGTGTTTTTTGCTTTGGAGAGGGCGGCTCTTACCTGAGCATCTGAGATGTCAGGGGGGGGCCGCACTTTGCTGGGATAGATATTTGCCCTTTTGGTGGGGAGGGGGGAGTTTGTGCTGAACCTGTCAGCTAGGATGTTGGCAATGTCTGTGGGTTCGGTGAATTTTTTGTCATTTTGGACTAATTCTGAGCATATCTGGGAATTCCCACCCAGGTTCCTAACATAACTAAAGAAAGCCTTGTGATTTTCCTTAGTGTCCTGTGCAATTTTTCTCTCAAAGCTGGCCTTAGGCGATTTTATGAGTGCCCGTAGTTTTTTGCTAATACTGATCAGAGATGCCTTCCTTTTTGCTCTATCATGTAGTAGCTTCCTCCTTCTATTGTATAGTTTGTTTATGGCTGGGGTCCACCAGACAGGACGCCTGCCTTTGGAGGATTGGGTCTTGGTTTTATTTGGGTTTGCATGATCCATGCATTCCTGAAGGTGTTCATAGAATGCGTTTATAAAGGATTCTGTGGTCTGGGCCGTATTTTCCACAGGCCCGGGGGCTTTGAAGGATTCCACCTCGGTTTTGAGGAGTGTGAAATTTGCTTTAGAGAAGTTTTTCACTGTGGTTTTCTGGACAGGGGGTGGGGTCGGGATGTGAATATCCAGTGAGATTAGTTTATGGTCTGATCTTACCAGTGAGAGATACACTTCTGGTCTGGAGCATAGATCTCCCATGTTGGTGATGATCAGGTCCAGTATGTTTTCCTCTCTTGTGGGAGTGGTAACAAGTTGTTCCATAGCATTTGAGTTTATAAAGTCTAGGAACCTTTGGGCTAGGGTGTTGGAGCTAGAGTAATGCTCCCAGTCTATGTTTGGGTAGTTGAAGTCACCCAATGTAATGGTGTTTGGAGAGACATTCATATTTTCCAGTGTTCTCAGGAAGGCCGAGTGGGGTTCCTGGGTTTTGGAGGGTGGTCTGTAGCAGGCTATAAACTGGAAGGCAGTTTTACCCACTATTAGTTGCACATGGGTAGTCTCTGATGCTTCGTGTTGTGCTACCAACCTAGAGGTGTGGGTATTTTTGACTAATATTGATACTCCCCCTCCTTTTGTGGTTTGGTCCAAGTTTTGGGGCCGAAAAGCATGGTATGATGTATAACCTGGTAGTGCTGGGGTGCTCTCGGGAGCCTTGAACCAGGTTTCTGTTACTGCACAGATATCGATGTTCTCCATGCTAAGGAGAGTTTTGAGTGCATGCATCTTGAGGTTTAGACTTCTGGCATTGAGTAGCATTACTCTTAGTTTCTTATCCCTTGTGATACCTATGGAGGTGGGTTTGTCTTTTGAGCCTTGCCTAAAAAGGCACTATGGGGGTGGCAAGAGCCTTTGCCAATATCCGAAAGCCCAGGGGTGACAGAGGCAAGCCATCCCTAGCGAAGCATCGTGGCTTGTCGAGCATGTCATCCCAGGCTGACAGGCATTGGATCCCCTTTGAATGACACCAATACTTAAGCCAATTGTTGAAATTGATCATCTTGTCTTCATATTGTGGCATCATTCTTGGTGAGGGTAAGATGCTACTCAAGGTCAGGGTCATACTGGCCTGGGCTACATGCTCAGAGAGCTCCTCTATGTCTATTTTCATGTAGTCCAGGGAGGTACGTCTCAGGCCATTCACACCAGGATGGACAATGACTGAGTCATATTTGTACTTGCCTTGGAGTGACCTGAGTGCTTGTGTTATGTGGCAGATCCTAGCGCCCGACAGGCAGCTCACCGTGACCTTCTCCTTGTTCAGCCTGGTGAGCGGGATGTCAGTGTGCCTGACGATAGAGTCACCTATTACAAGTGTATCAGGTGTGTTGTTTAGCCTTAAGGGCTGTGACTTTCAGCACACTGGCTTTGTGAGCTATGTGTTGCATGTGTTTTGTTTTGGGGTAGCGGTTGCTTGGGTGTCTGCTTTGGATGTCTCTGCTGCTTAGGCAGATTTTTATTTAGAGCCTCCGAGTGTGTTTTTGTGTGTTTATGTGTTTGGTTTGCTGTCGTGGTAGGTCTGTGTGAGACTGGAATTGTAGTGAGTGTGGTTTCCTTCTCCTCCTGACTGGTTACACCAGTACTGAGTTGAGAGAGCTTAGCCTCCAGTTTGGCTATATGGTTGCATCTCTCACATGTGTTGGAATTTGTTGGGAGGAGGAGAGGGTTGTCTGTGTACATGAGGCAGTTGTAACATTGCCTCAAGATTCCCAGATTCACCAGCTGGACCAGAGAGGAGATTGACAACTGACCTTTGGACATGCTAGAACAGTATTGGGAATTCCTTTATAATTGAAAAAAAGGGCCAATGGGGAACAAGGTACTCAAGGGGAGTTTGTGAGGGTGTAGTGCTTTTAATTTTTTAGTGCTGACTTATATAATTGCTTTAGTGAGCAAGTGTCAGGCTTTAGAGTAGGAATAGGGTGTTTATTATGAGAACTAGATCAGTTCCAAGAGAAAAAGTGAAGAGCAGACTCTGTGGAGCCGAGAATGGTTCAAGCCCAATTAAGCGGAGCTGCCCAATGCTGCGCTATGCGCAAAATCGCGCAAAGCCGGGCCAAAGCCGGTTTTATACAGGGGGACTTGAAAGAGCTAGAAATTGGCCCAAAACGGCCAATAGACTACCAGATTCTTGTGCTGGGAACACTCCTCCAGGGATAGATAGGCTGCTCTAAGTTCCGCACTGCCACTGGTGAACAAAGAAGCATCCCTTTATCTAAGAAAGGAAATGGGCAACACAGGAACTTTCCAAAAGTCCAGAATACAGCAAAGCCTGTATTTGGACTACTCTAGGTCAGGAATGACGGGAAACAAGGATAACTTTTTTGTTTTTTTTTGTTTTTTGCAACAAACAGCAGGAAAATGCAATAAATATGTAACACAGGCTAGCACACTTGAGTGTGTAGCCTCAACAAGGTAAATGCAACAAACAGGACAAACTTTAAAAATGCAGGTGCAAACACAACTTTAAACAGTTTAAAACAGTTCAAGAAGCAGCAATACTTGCAGTTTAGCTAGATCGGGCAGTCACCCAGGTAGTAGCAGGAAAAAAAACACTTTTATCAGATTAGCAGTCGCTCTTTTAGCCTCTCTGCTGCTAGCACCACTCTGCAGGACCATGAGGAGCTTGGCTGAGTAGTAACAAGTGCAAAAACCATGCCAAAGCGGGTTTTATACAGAGGAATGTGAGGGAGCTAGAAATTGGCCCAAAACGGCCAATAGACTATCAGATTCTTGTGCTGGGAACACTCCTCCAGGGATAGATAGGCTGCTCTAAGCTCCCCACTGCCACTGGTGAACAAAGAAGCCTCCCTTTATCCAAGAAAGGAAATGGGCAACACAGGAACTTTCCAAAAGTCCAGAATACAGCAAAGCCTGTATTTGGACTACTCTAGGTCAGGAAAGATGGGAAACAAGGATAATTTTTTGTTTTTTTTTTTTGCAACAAACAGCAGGAAAATGCAATAAATATGTAACACAGGCTAGTGCACTTGAGTGTGTAGCCTCAACAGGTAAATGCAACAAACAGGACAAACTTTAAAAGTGCAGGTGCAAAAACAACTTTAAACAGTTTAAAACAGTTCAAAAAGCAGAAATTCTTGCAGTTTAGCTAGATCAGACAGTCGCCCAGGTAGTAGCAGGAAAAAAACACTTTTATCAGGTTAGCAGTCTCTCTTTTAGCCTCTCTGCTGCTAGCACCACTCTGTAGGACCACGAGGAGCTTGGCTGAGTAGTAACAAGCGCAAAAACCGCGCCAAAGCAGGTTTTATACAGGGGGACTTGAAAGAGCTAGAAATTGGCCCAAAATGGCCAATAGACTACCAGATTCTTGTGCTGGGAACACTCCTCCAGGGATAGATAGGCTGCTCTAAGCTCCCCACTGCCACTGGTGAACAAAGAAGCCTCCCTTTATCCAAGAAAGGAAATGGGCAACACAGGAACTTTCCAAAAGTCCAGAATACAGCAAAGCCTGTATTTGGACTACTCTAGGTCAGGAAAGACGGGAAACAAAGATATATATTTTTTCATTTTTGCAACAAACAGCAGGAAAATGCAATAAATATGTAACACAAGCTAGCGCACTTGAGTGTGTAGCCTCAACAGGTAAATGCAACAAGCAGGACAAACTTTAAAAGTGCAGGTGCAAAGACAACTTTAAACAGTTTAAAACAGTTCAAGAAGCAGAAATACTTGCAGTTTAGCTAGATCAGACAGTCGCCCAGGTAGGAGCAAGAAAAAAACACTTTTATCAGGTTAGCAGTCTCTCTTTTAGCCTCTCTGCTGCTAGCACCACTCTGCAGGACCACGAGGAGCTTGGCTGAGTAGTAACAAGCGCAAAAACCGTGCCAAAGCGGGTTTTATACAGGGGGACTTGAAAGAGCTAGAAATTGGCCCAAAACGGCCAACAGACTACCAGATTCTTGTGCTGGGAACACTCCTCCAGGGATAGATAGGCTGCTCTAAGCTCCCCACTGCCACTGGTGAACAAAGAAGCCTCCCTTTATCCAAGAAAGGAAATGGGCAGCACAGGAACTTTCCAAAAGTCCAGAATACAGCAAAGCCTGTATTTGGACTACTCTAGGTCAGGAAAGATGGGAAACAAGGATAATTTTTTTTTTCTTTTTTGCAAAAAACAGCAGGAAAATGCAATAAATATGTAACACAGGCTAGCGCACTTGAGTGTGTAGCCTCAACAGGTATATGCAACAAACAGGACAAACCTTAAAAGTGCAGGTGCAAAAACAACTTTAAACAGTTTAAAACAGTTCAAGAAGCTGAAATACTTGCAGTTTAGCTTGATCGGACAGTCGCCCAGGTAGTAGCAGGAAAACAAACACTTTTATCAGGTTAGCAGTTGCTCTTTTAGCCTCTCTGCTGCTAGCACCACTCTGCAGGTCCACGAGAAGCTTGGCTGAGTAGTAACAAGAGCAAAAACCGTGCCAAAGCGGGTTTTATACAGGGGGACTTGAAAGAGCTAGAAATTGGCCCAAAACGGCCAATAGACTACCAGATTCTTGTGCTGGGAACACTCCTCCAGGGATAGATAGGCTGCTCTAAGCTCCTCACTGCCACTGGAGAACAAAGAAGCCTCCCTTTAACCAAGAAAGGAAATGGGCAACACAGGAACTTTCCAAAAGCCCAGAATACAGCAAAGCCTGTATTTGGACTACTCTAGGTCAGGAAAGACGGGAAACAAGGATACTTTTTTTTTTTTTTTTTTTTTCTTTTTTGCAACAAACAGCAGGAAAATGCAATAAATATGTAACACAGGCTAGCGCACTTGAGTGTGTAGCCTCAACAGGTATATGCAACAAACAGGACAAACTTTAAAAGTGCAGGTGAAAAAACAACTTACTTAAGCAAATGTTTTAGAATTAAAGTGCTTGCTAAGATCTATGGTTTACCTACAATTCCTTACAAATTATAACTTATACATTAATATAGTAAAGGTAGTTTTATCAAATTGTGATTCATCTTTGTAAAATCAGAATTTTTTTGTCAGAAATAGCAGGACGGGTATGGACATATTTTTATATGTTTACTATTATGGTTCATTATTTGAACAATAAGTAATATCCTGGTGTTGGTGGGAAGTCCTAATTTGCATTTATACAAAGAACACTGCCACTTGTTTGAAAAAGCAAGTTCACATAGCACAACTAACCCGATCTTCTGTTTCATATGTGGCCCTTCCAACACCTGACACTATAAAACTGTGCAGCCCTACCAGAGCCTAAACTCTAACTCTAACACTTCCAGCCAGTTCCCAACTTAAGTCCTCACTCCCTTAGCCTAAATCTCCAGTTCATTTCTTTAACCCTAAACCTAAAACTCCAATGCTACCTCCCTAAACTTAAATTTTCTGATTGCTCCTTAGTCTTAAAACTCCCGTCCTGTTTCCTAAACCTAAATATTCCTTCTTGCTCTCTAACCCTAAAACTCCTTTACTACTTCCTAACCCTAAAACTCCTTCCTAACCTTACAATCCCCCTCCCATAACCTAAGCCTAATTCCTCCACATCCCCCAATGAAAACTTGGCCAAAATCATATTCAGGTTTTTGTGTGAGTAGCAGCCTACATGAGTTACAAGCTGCTCAGGTCCCTGGCTTTGAGTCACTGTTTTCTGAGTGCTTAGGACTCTGACATCTTTAGTATTTCCTTATCAAGGTACCAAAACAAAATAATGGAAGCATAAACTACTTGTGCTTTGGCTAAATAAAAATGGTGATTGACATGGCCTGCCAGATCATACACTACTACTGCATCTGTAACACAGTTCAGTAAATTGTACCACAAGACAATTTTTACATCCTGGTGTTTTATATTTATATAGCAGATAGGACTGTTGCCTCACAGCAAGAGGTTCCCTGGTTTGATTCTCGGCTGGTATACCTTTTGTGTGGAGTCTACATTTCCTACCTGTGTTTATGTGGGTTTCCTCCAGGTGCTCCAGTCTCTTCCCACATTCCAAAGACATGCAGTAGGTGGACTGGATACATTGAATTGACCATAGGTATGCGTGTGAGTGTGGTGTGGAAGAACTACAGCGGCAGGGCTAGCCACCTGGCGATGTAAACCTTGGCTCTAGATGATTGTCATTGTTGAAATGACACCACAACCCCATGTGTAAAAAATGGGAAAAAAGGGTTGTGGATGGATAGATGGATATATAGTAAAGGTTAAAAGTATCACAAACCTACAAACTGAAATTTAACATACTGATAAGCATTGAGAAATGTTTTATCCAATAAATATATAAAATGAGTCTAAACAACATAATTTACAATGCAAATTTATTTGGCAAAATAAGTTATTGTGACTTGCAACAACAAATGGGGGTGACAAAATGGATATTTAAGCCATTGCACCAGACACGGTTCTTACAGTGCAAGAAATTTCATCAAGCACAGCACATTGAGTCTCACTGTATGCAGTTCTGAGATAGATGAATACTTTGTGAACACTTGTACCTTGATTAATATTCTGTAATTATCGACATCTTGATCAGTATTACTATAATCAGATTTACAGTAGTGTACCATTAACAGTATGTGCAACAAAGCATTTGTGTACTTATATAAAATCTGACCTTCCATACCAGGACTGATGACTGGTGCATGCTTAGTAGAGTGCCGATGTGCATAATGTTGATCATTTGGTGTCAACATTATTCATGTCGATATTATTGCCGTTTGATAAAGGTAAGTAAACACACATACACACACACACACACACACACACACACACACACACACACACACACACACACACACACACACACGCACACACATGCACACACACACACACACACACACACACACACACACACACACATATATATATATATATATATATATAATGCATATAAATGGAGGCCATCTAACTTCAGAGATGATTTGACTGTGACAGGAGAATGAAGCATCTAAACTAACCTTACTGTCCACTTATAGCTTCAGGCATCATGTTTTGTTGTGCTTTTTTTATTGGAATAGTTAAAACAGGGTATTTACAAATGCAGAAGTGCGTTATTATTTTTGGGTTTTCCTGATCCAGTTACTGACAATCCAAAGAGATCTGTCAGGGTATTAGATGTCTATATAGAAAGATGAGGCCTCAGACGATTAGAGCCCTGAAACAAGCCTGCTGCTAGCTTAAAGTTTACTTACAAATGCCAGACCTACCAGGCCACATAACTTACATCTCATGTATCCCTTAACACTGTATATTTTGTATAAAGCACTTTATTCAACTGATTGAAAAGCTAACTCTAATTTGTACTAGTCAGTCATGAAACAATGTACAGCACTGAGGAGAACCCAATCGATGAAATTCCCTTTAATTATAAAAATATGTATTTTATTTAACAAAATATATGAATCTACTGAGATGAGGGCAAATTAAAACTAAAATAGAATAATAAAAATTTCACTTTGATACAGTTTGTATCAAAACTTATTTACAGGAGGAAACATTTTCATAGCTCACATAAAACAATCAGTTTGAAAGGACACCACACACATGATCCTGACTAATAAAATTCAAATGATTATTAACATTTAAACTTGTTCTTAAACATCTATACTTTTAAAGCTCTTTTAAAATGTAAATGGTCATTCAAACCAAGGAGACTGAAGCAATCATAATAACTTGTGAGCCATACCCTTTATGATATAATACAGTCTCCATGTCCCCATCACAAATAATGTTCAATATAATGAATGATATAAAGCACAAATATCTTAAAGTTACTTCAATTAAGGCTATACTTATATAATGCAGTCTTAATACTATCTTTATTAATATCATACTGAACATACATACATACATACACACACACACACACACACACACATATATATATATATATATATATATATATATATATATATATATATATATATATATATATATATATATGTATATAAAATACCTTAGTGGCACAGAGCCTAAACATTACTACTTGTTTTAATGTCCATAGTAGCTAACCAGCTACTCTCCTTCCAAGACAAGCTTTACTTCCAGTCTTTCACATTGGCAGTTTCAGTAAAGTAACAATGTCTTTCAGTGAAGTAACAGACTGCATGGAATAAGGGTTTGGAGTAAGCAAAAAGTCACTATGACTTGAAACATAATAAAATTATAGCTTAGCCAAGCATATGCATCATTTAGAATTTCACTGCCCACGCAAGCAGTTTGTCTTTGCACACAAAACAACCATTCCTATAGAACATTTCCCAGCTATGGCTCTGTACCCTTCTGTACATGTGCATATTTGCTGCAGATCAGAGCAGTTATCCCCAAGTCAATAATCATACAATAAGCAAGTTTTAAATGGTTTGTCGGTTGTCAGCATGACCAAACAAATCTATGAGATGTCCATTAGTCACATGTCTTTTGGGCCCATTGCCCAGAAGTTCAGTACCAACAGCAGTTTGGACTTAAGGCAGCAGATGTAAATTATTTACTTTTGATATAGTTTGTCACAAACTGTTGCAATGTTGTTAAGGGAAATGTCATATTTTCTGTGTTTGTTTATATTTCTCTTTGTTAGTTCACATGTTCAGGCCACTGTCCTCCTTCATTTCCATAACTGATCAAAAACCTGGAGCTCTTCACATTTCTTCAGCTGTTTGTCAACCTTTATAATATGAAACACCTTAGACAACTTTGCAATTAACGTGATAATATTCATGTGTGTTACTTATCTTAGGCCACTCCTATAGGGGCTCACAGAAGTATATTTTGGACTCCTACATTGTTACTGGGGAGGAGAAGAATACAGTCTGTCTTGCATGCTTCTCAGGAAGCATCACAAAGATTAAGATAATCCTAGTCACCTGCTAAAGAAATACCCAAAGCTTTATAAAGCAAATTTGAAACAGAAATGTTATCCATGATATAACCTACATATACCCTACCTGATTATCCAAAAAGGACTTGACTAACTTGGTGCTTCATAAATACAGTTAAGGTAACAATTACTCTCTCTCATCATCAGCATCATCAGCCCCCCCTTTTCCCATTTTCTATATGGGGTTAGGGCGTCATGTTAACTGTCGCCATCTATCTCAATTCAATGCCACACTCTTGCCTTCTTCGACACTCATGCCTGACTGTCGCAAATCTTCTTTCACACAATCCATCCACCTTTTTGTTGGATGCCCTCTTTTCCTCTTACCTTCTTCCTGCCTGTCCCAAATCTTCTTCACCAGATTGTATTCTGCTTTCCTGCACCTGTGCCCAAACCACCACAATCTATTCTCTCTGATCTTTTCTGCAATTGGAGCTACTTTGGCTTCTGCTCTTACATCTCATTTCCTTGTCTATCCCACAGTGTACATCCTACCACCCTTCTCAGGCACATTTCCATCACCTCTAGCTTTCTCATATGCTCTGCCTTTACTGTCCAGGTTTCTGTGCCATACAGAAGTACTGGTCTCACAACTGTTTGGCACACCTTAGGTTTTAGCTTTTTTGGCATTCTTCTGTCATATACTGCACCTGACACTCATTGCCAGTTGGCTGTAGCCCCTCGGATTCTAACTTTGACCTCTATTCTATTGGCCACTCTTGTATGTGATCTTGTGAATGTCTCTCTTTCTGAACCATGTGTTGGCTACTATCAAGCCATTTGCCAGACAGAAGTCTATAATGGCCTCTCCTTTATTCTTGTTGCCCCACCCATTTGGAGTCAGGCAGTCCTCATATCCTGTTTTGTCTGTCACAATATGTGCATTCAAGTCACCCATTATCAACACCAATTCATGTTGTCCTGCTTTATCTAGTAGGTCCTGCAACTGTTGTATGAATACACTCTTTTCCTCACTATCACAACCCTGCTGTGAGGCATAGGCTTAGTTTATGAATACTGCCTGCTCATTACTCTGGAGTCTGATTGCCATGAGTCTATCATTAATTCTGATGATATCCCTCACTTTCTTCTGAAGCCTCTCATTCACCACAATTCCCACATCATTTCTACCCTGTCCTCCTCCTAAGTAGTAGACTCTGGATCCCAAGCCAAGTGTCTTTGCTGCAGTACCCTTCCATCTTGCCTCTTGGATACATAGGATGTCCAGCCTCCTCCATACCATTGTGTCATCCATCTCCAAGCTGCACCCTTTCAGTGAATCTACACTGAGTGTAGCAATTCTTAGTTCATAAGCAGAAAACTGATAAAAACACTGCACCATCAACTCAAAACTAAAAACTGAAGACTCAAACAAACTCCACCGGCAGCGATGATTAATATCCACAGACAAAAGATTGTTTTTTAAACGCTTTCATTCTTTAATTTCATTAGAACTTCATTAGAAAAAAATCAGTCAACCTACTTATCACTGGTAAATACTCATGCCCATTTGCCGACATTAGTCGACATGACCAATTCACCTGGAGACATATTTTACACTACCAAGTGGCTAGCCCTGCCACCGTGTGCAGTCTGTGATCTGTGTTCTCTTGTCTTAAGAATACTGCACACCACAGTAGATTCCCAAAGCTGTTGGTCTATGCAATGCTTCTCTCTATAGGGCACCATGTAGTCTTTACTGCTGCCCACATTCATTGAGGAGTTTGAGATGTAAACACTCAGCATGTTTTTGCGAGGTGGGAAGAACCCCATAGAGACACAGGGACAACATGCAAACTCCTAACAGGCATTGGGTAGAGATCAGGATCGAACCTTGTACCTTGTGCATGAGAGGTGAAAATCTTCACCATTATATAACAATCACTCGCTGTATTTTAAAAATATTTTTCTTGTAATAGTCGCTCATGTACACTGTAACCATTTCCCAAACTTTAATGCATTTGCTTTTAATCTGATGGCTTGTACAGTTTCCCACTTGTATACAAGAAAATAAATAGCTTGCTGTCCATAAGGTGCTGATATTGTCATTTGAAGTACAGAAATGTACATTCATGTAAACATAAATGCTACAGTGAACACCAGCATTCTGAAATTAAATATGTTTTTTAATTTCAGGAAAACAGCATCAGCAATAAAAAATATGCTGCCAGTGCCCTGAAGTACAAAGGATTTTGAAAGAACGTCATGGGCAGTCCAGAAAGTTTGGGAAACTGTAAGAAATTAACTAGTTCATGGGCCAATTAAGTCACTGAGAATGGTATTCTTAATGAGTAAAGAAAAACCTATAGATAGAAACAGAGATATGACAAATCAGCTATGTCAGGTAGTTCAGTGTTAAGCAAACAGAAAAATACTGTGTAATAAAACAGAAATATTGTTAAGGTACAAGCTGAACTTGCAGAAAGATCTAAAATTGTAAAATCAATTTTTCCATCCGCAAAAACAGCTGTAAAGAAGCCATTGTAAAGTTGCTGTTCTACTTTACTGATAAGGCATGGAATTTGAGAGATACTAAAGAATGGTGCAAAATGCAAAGAAGAAACTTGCAAAAGAAAGAATACATTTGAAGATACCAAAGATGCATGGTATGTAATATATTCACTTCCTCAGAAGATTCAGTATGTGTAACACAAGGGCAAAGTAGATTTTACTGCCACCCTAGTACTTCCTGAGGCTAGCTAACTTTTTTTTCCGGGCTGTTATGATGTTCTCTCTCTCTCTCTTGATTCTGCAAGGTGGACTAATAAGTTTTTGTCAAAACTTTTTTTTTTTTTTTTTTTTTTTTTTTATGAAAATAAGAACATCTGTAATAACAATATTGTGAACAATGCACTGTAACTTTTTAATATTTTTCAATACAAAAAGACAAACTATAAAAAATATTTACATCAACAATAAAGATTATATAACATTGGTCTCAGACAGAAAAGTAAAACGGGTCTATATCACCAAATCGAAAAGGCCTGTAATTGAACGGCATTTACATCGAAAATGCCAGTCATCGAGGTGTTATAGTGAGATTGTGGTACAGTGAAGATCAGAAAATTTGCCCTTTCCTCACTGTAGTGCGATCTTGGGGTTGGTATATATAATTAGCGGGGGGTGGGGGGGCACAGCCCCCCTCAAGAGTGACTTTAGTGACCGGCATTTTCGATGTAAATGCCGTTCGATTACATGTCTTTTTGATTTGTTGATATAGACCCAAGTAAAACTAATACCACCCTCCTTTCCAACATTTTAAAAACAGCAAAGAACAATAAAGACACCATTGTACTGGGTGATTTCAATATCAGCTATTTCAAATAAGCATGTTTTGACTTTCTAGGTTACCTTACCTTAGAAGGCCTAACATAACTTATAACTGAAAGGGTAAGACCCAGCTTTAACACAGTCATACACTCCCTTCTAGATCTTGTCATTACAAACATCCCCAACACAATCTCAGACCCCTCCATTCTCCTAGATGCTATTAGTGACCATTGTCCTAACACATTCTCATTTATCACCACAGAACAAAGCAAAACCACCCACCCCTCTCTAGTTACATTTAGACCAGAATCAGTAAAAAAAATAAATAAATAAATAATTAAATCAAACTTCTTCAGGATGAATGCCTACAAATACTCTGGACCCTCCTTAATTGCATTCAGGATTATTGCAAGCTAGCCTCTACTTTTACCAATGTCTTGCAGCAACTGAAAAATAAATACTTCCCTAAAATTTCAAAACTCCTTTCCCCCACAAAAACAATGAGTCAGGACAGATATCAAAGCTCTCTACTGCCTATGGAATGAAGCCTGGCCTCAACAAAGAGTCTCACCTACTTTATCCAACATCTTAGAGTTTTAGCAAAAAAAAAAAAAGAAAAAAGAAAAAAAAAACTAGGAGGTACAAGCCCACATCTCTTTTCTTCATAACAATTAGCGATGAATTTGTTAGCTTAAGCAACAAAATTACAGGTTGTCTCCATTTAAAGACCCATTTAATATTGATTCCACCCCACCCCCCCTCAGGTATCCTTACTGCAATTGACTTACTATCAGATTTCACATCCCTCCTCATTTCCCACAAAATAACCCCAGCCCGTGACTTCCTCACAATATATTCATCCTCAGATTCACCCCCTTCTTCAGAGATGCAAAATCCATGGATGTTGAATTATTCATTAAAAAGTCTCCTCTTATGTCCCACTTAATGCAGACAGACTTCATCCCTGGTTTGTTGTCACCTGTCAAGACTTTACATTACAATCAAGCACATATATGAACAAAGCCTCACAAGAACTGTTATGTCCAGACAAAGGAAAATAGTCATAGTGAAACCCCTGCTCAAAATCCAAAACGCTACTTCCTCCAATGACTGCAGACCTAGCTCAACTCTCATAGACACTAATCAAATTACAAGAGAAACTTATATGCAACTAGCTGACAGAATATATTCAAGAGTACAAAGTCTTATCAAGCCATCAACATGGTTTCTGGACAGACAGAAGCACTATGACTGCACCATATAGTCTCACTGATAATGACAAACTTGGGGACATGAACAGAAGCAAGCTCTCTGGAGCTGTCTCAATTGTTCTCTGTAAAGCCTTTGACTTAGTAGATCACTCGCTTTATTTATCTTCATTAGTAATGTCTGGGGACAACCCCAAACCTTTTGAGTGGTCCACACCCAATGTACAGAACAGGTTGTTCAAAGTCCAACAAGGTGCTGCGTCCAGCCCACTAGCTCCCCTAAACAATGGAGTTCCCAAAGATTCTGTCTTATCCCTGCTCCCTTCTACTATTCTCCCTGTTCATCAAAAAACGTCGAGAGCCTCTCCCCAACTTCCCATTATTCTCTATGCAGATGACATGATAAAATCAGATCTCGAGCAAGACCTACTTCGCCTCTCAGACTGGTTAGCTGAGCAAAAACTTATATTCAAGATGATAAACAAATAAACAGTGATCTTTGGAACAAAGAGTTGTAAAGGTGCTTTATAACTGGTAAATTCAACTTGACTCATGATAAATTTAGGTATCTGTACATTTGTTAGATAGTGCTCAATCCCACACGCAACAGTAAGTAAAAGTAAATAAACTACGTTTCTGGGCCAGGAAAATGCTCTTCGCAAAAGTAGAGTAGCAATATGCAAATGGGTGCTACTACTGCATTTCGAATATGGCTCCCCCATTAATCACCACTGCATCAAAAAAAAAAAAAAAACAATCTTACTTCCATTCAAGCAACCACAAATAATATTTGCAAATTCTGAACCCTTTCACCAAAAAGTGCACCACTCTTTCCAAAATTAATGTAACCCAGTGCAACATAGCTCAATCCTTCTTCTAGGATCCCTTGTATTCAAACTGCCAATTCTCAACTACTTTTCCTACCTGGTAGGCAGTCTTCACCCCAAAACCCCAAAAACTTCACCTACAGTCTCAGAACCCTAACTCTTCCAATTCATAATCTGTGAGTTCCACTTAATAAACTAAATACAACCAATCATGCATTTAAAATACTTGCCCACAAAACATGTCAATCTACCCCTCCTCTATTAACCCCAGTTAAATCTAGTGCTTCATCTAGTTTATGTGTACTGTAAAACAACACCTCTTTAAACTATAAATGAACATGCTTTAAAAGTCGAATTGCCTAGATGTTTCTCCTTGCACTGTCCATGATCTTCCAACTCACACATAATATACTTCACCACAATCTGTCTTTGTTAAAAGTGTATTTTTTACTTAATACCAACACTTTATCTCCCACTGCCTGCATCCTCCTCCTGTTCCCTACTCTCCTCTATCCCATGATGTCCACTGCCTCTCATGGTGACCTACTGTTCATCTCCTTCTCTCCATAACCACCATAGTTACAGCAGCCACTTTAGTGACCCCAGATATACATTTCCAGCTAAACATTTCACTGTGCACCTCTTCTGAATAACTTGTACTATCTCAGGAATTTTGCTTTTATGCCACAATAGAAAATACTTCTACTATTGTAATTTTGTAATTACTGCTACTTTCATTATGCTTTTATTGTAAATTCGCTGTACGATTTGTGTGTCTTTCTTTTACGGGCTTGTAAATTATGTCAATCATAACTCTTGTTACTATTTACATTTTATGTTATATGTACTGTATAATATTGTGTTTCACATTCATTGATTGATAGCCCTAGCCTGAACATGAAAATGGTCCACTGAGGTAAGTATTGTGAATCTGCCATGATTAATAAATAAATAAATAAATACATACATATGGAAATTTAAAAAAAAACACTAGATCTAGTATTGTCTGAGATAACAGTATTCAGTAGAGTATCATACTCTTCTGTTTAGGCTCACTGTTTCAACTGTATTTATGATATTAGGCCTACAGATCATATTTTACCTTAACATATGCCAGTAATTTCAAGTTAGTATTGTCGTCATTTCATTCTCTGACTGTAATGGGTTGCAGAAATATCTCATAGAGCCATAGCCGGCCTTAGGCGTAGGCCAAGTAGGTGGCCACCTAGGGCACCGCTCTAGCATGGGTGCATTTTCAGTAATCTGGATGGTGTAGGTAGATCAGGATAGGGGCACCAGGTGGTGGTGGGGGGGCACTGTGGAGCGCTTTTGATTGGGGAACCAGTTGACCAAAGGCTGGCCCTGCATAAAGCTAAGGTGATATTCTTCACAAGAAGTGTATCCACATGAAGTTTGCAGCTGTGTCAGTTCCAAAAATATAACATATCCCATGTCGACTGCAGTAAGAATAAAGTTGCATAGAAGAAAGAATGTCTCTGGCCAAAATAGTTGTATACTGCACAGACAGAAATACAATACCAAAATGCATTACTAAAGTTCTCCTCAGGATATACAGATAAGCAGAAAAAAATGCACTTTTTCTCAGTTTCTTATATTCTACTGAGAATGAATTGTGAGTTATAATTTTACAGTTAATGACTGCATGCTCTCAGAATATCATTTCTAGAAATAAATAATCACAGCTTTAGTAATTAGTCAAGAAACACTCCATTGAAATTAAATTGCATTAGGTGTAAAACAACAGACATAACTGTAACTTGAGCATTACTGCTACACTGAATAAACATTGTTACTGTTTAAGAGAGGGCATTAGCTTACAGATATAAACCTATAATTCAAGCACCAAAACGGAAATTAGATAGGTTTAAAATAGCCCACAAGGGCAGCTAGCCTAGTACTTAACTATGAACCTATTACACAGGTGGGAGCAAGTATATACCACTCAAGATAGTATCTAAGATTTGTGATGGTTATAAACTATGAGATTCATTATATAGGGCAACCTCATGAGAACCTTCAAAGAATCTTATGTTAAAAGTGTAATTTGAATTGTATGCTTTTAGTTAAAGAATACACTTTCATGATTTTCTCTGTGGTCCTTCAAATTTTGGTTGAAGGATACAAATTATAGCAATGAAAAGGAGTATTTGTGTGTGTGTGTGTGTGTGTGTGTGTGTGTGTGTGTGTGTGTGTGTGTGTGTGTGTGTGTGCACGTGTGCATGTGTGTGTTTTTAGAGTTAGTGCTTGTTATGAACACTTGTTTTGCCAAAATCCTCACAGACTTTGAAAGACAATAGTCAACAGATGTAATATATTTATTTAACATTTGCAACTTATAGGATAATATTTTGTGACCACTAAAATGCCAATGTGTCATTGTGTTGTGACCTGCACTGGTATAATAAAAGTAGACACAAGGATAAATTCAGCAGTTCTGGGATCCTCAGCAGAGCTACTGATGTTAAGACTTCCAGCATGAATGTAAACATCAGCGGCTAATACAAGGACTGGAGAAATCATGGTTATTTTCCCTGTCTGTTTTTAACCTGTATGACTAACACTGTACTATTTTCCTGTTATTTTATTTTTTAATAGAACCAGACATATTTTTGTGGTGCTAGTTTGTAAATTGTACTTATAATGATGTTCATTGTTATCTGGGTGCTAGTGATTAACTGCAGGATGGCCGAGTCATGTACCATTTAGAACTGCTGTCTAATACCTGTTGGTTCTCTGGTTCAGTTCTTGTCTGGGTTTTTTTTTTCTTTGTTAAATGTGCATATTTTCCTAGCTTTTATATAAGTTTTCTGTGGGTGCACTGGTTACTTCCTACATCCCAAACACATGTCAAATTGCGTTGGTGATCCTTCAGATTGCTTGTAGATGTGAGTGTGTGCCATGTGGAAATATGTGAGTGAGTGAATATGTGCGTGTGTGTGCGTGTGTGTGTGTGTGTGTGTGTGTGTGTGTGTGTGTGTGTGTGTGTGTGTGTGTGTGTGTGTGTGTCGCGAGCGCACAGTATGTGTGTGCGCACGAGTGTGTGTGTGTGTGTGTGTGTGTGTGTGTGTGTGCACGCGCGAGTATGTGTGTGTGTGTGTGTGTGTGTGTGTGTGTGTGTGTGTGTGTGTGTGTGTGTGTGTGTGTGTGCATGTGTGCACGCATGTGTGTGTGTATGTGTATGTGGGTGTATGCATGGGTATGCCATGTAATAGACTAAAATCATGTCCAGGATATTATTCTCTGCCTTGTGCCCACTGAGTGTCAGGATAGGCTCTGGCTACCCCTGAAAGTGAATGGGATAAAACAGGTAGTGGAGAATAAATAATTAATTGCAAAATATGATATGTAATAAAACATGACTCACTTATACTAGCTGACATGATAAAAGCAGAAATGCATTGACATTGCATAAATAAAATTATTAAATAAACTCGTATGGCTAATAGAGGCATAAACATTGCATGACACAAATATTACAAAAGGAAGCTAAAGCACTTTGAAGTCAACCTACTAATGATTTAATTTTATTTGCTTGTATACTGTACTAATATATATATAGTTATTATATTTAGCTATGCTAAAAATATGTAGTATATATAGCAAGGTAATCCAGTTCATAGTATAAAGGTTTCAATTAATTTTTAAAATGCAGTGTCACAATGCAAAGTGTTCTTTTACATGATTCTTGACATGTACTCCTCTCTGTTACCAGGAAGTTCTTTTTACTTCCCATGTCATGTGCTTTCCTCTTGTTCAAGGCAAGATTTTTACCTTATAGCAAGGACATTTCAATAAATGTGTAGTCTTTTGAAT
This sequence comes from Protopterus annectens, assembly GCF_019279795.1. NCBI lineage: Eukaryota > Metazoa > Chordata > Ceratodontiformes > Protopteridae > Protopterus > Protopterus annectens. The sequence goes on from NC_056744.1 coordinate 1,154,384,092, forward strand.
AACAGTCCTTGTAGTTTCATTATCAATATCAGCTTACAGAAAAACAGTATCGTAACCTACAGTATAAATAATATACACAAATCTATTCAAACAAGCAGATACACAAAACATGCTCATAGATGTTAGTAAGATGTACATATCAATTGTCTAGCGTGCTGTGCTCTTAGAAAAGTATGGTGCTGTTTTAATTGGCTAAAAAAGAAAATAATGAACTTATATAAGGGAACCTGTCCTGCTTAGACCCACTGATAGAAAGAATTCTCCCACTGACTGTAGGATTAGCTAGTGCCTAAAACATTAACACCAACAGACACAGTCAGTTTGTGAGCACTAGATGTACAAAGGTCATCTGTGGTGCAAAAACTTGGACTAGCTCCAAAGAGTTTGCTTGAAGCCTGATTACTACTTCTTCTAAACACTTGCTAAATCACTGCCTCAGTTTCTTTCTGACAACGCTTAATGGGTGTATAATGTTGTCAGTCCTTACTTTATGAATGTCTGCCATCCGTACAAGTAGATTAAGAAAAACAAAATGACAGAAGTCAAATAAATGTACATATGAAGGGGTCAGACATACACCATGACATCACTGAGATGTGTACCTTCTAGCTGCCATCCCTTTCTCTCTCTTGCCCAGGCAAGTTTTAACCCCTAGTGAATCCATACTGGAGATAATGAAAAAAGTGAGCACAAGCAGGCAGGCAACTAGTAGACAGGAGTCACCTACACTTTCAGGCCTTATCTTGTAACTGGAAGAAGGTGGACAGAGCTTCACCTTCATATTTATTGATATGGTCAGTGTGATGGGTATTATAAACTTCTCTTTAAGAGGTTTTGCCTCTTACTTTATGGAAAGACATACAGATACATGAACTGTAAATCCATTGACAGACAATCAGCCACAATATTATGGAGTCTTCTGGTTATACTATGTCACACAGGAAGTATTTTCCAAGTTTTAAAGCTTAACTGGAAGCAATGTAAATGACTTATTGGATCCACAGGATGAAGTTCTGAATAATTTGTTTCATCCACCCATCCATCTGCAACCCTTTTTTTCCCCATTTTTGCACATGGGGTCAGGGTATCACTTCAAGAGTGTCAATCATCTAGAGCCAAGGTTTAGACCACTGGGTGGCTAGCCCTGCCACAATTGTACAATTGTTCTTCCACACTACACACTGACATGCACACTCAACCTGTGGCCAATTTAGAGTGCCCGATCCACTTACTGCACTTTGGAATGTGGGAGGAAACTGGAGCACCCAGTGGAAACTCATGCAAACAAAGGGAGGACATGCAGACTCCACACAAAAGGAACCCCAGCAATAATATGTCTCATGCTATGGAGGTATTACTCATGCCTGAAACACCACCATGGCATGAGAGAAATTATTCAAAACTTCATCCTGTAAGTCCACTAAACTATTCCATTGCTTCCAAGTTTCAAAGCTTAACTGGAAACAATGGAAATGGCTTATTGGGTCCACATGATGAAATTCTGAATAATTTGTCTAATTCCATGATTCCATGGCGGTGTTTCAGGCATAAGTAATATTCCAAACTGAGTGGAGTTAGCAAGGGTAACTGAAGTAACATCCAGCTGCTACATTTGACTCCTTGGTGGTGGTGTGTGTGTGTGTGTGTGTGTGTGTGTGTGTGTGTGTGTGTGTGTGTGTGTGTGTGTGTGTGTGTGTGTGTGTGAGGGGGTGAAAGCTAGTTTGCTCTTTCACTGCTGTGTGCTGGAGATGAAAGGTGTGGCTCATGATGAAGGTGGTAGCACACTATGGTAATGTATGCTTCCAAACTTTTGAGTTTACGTATGTGGTGGAACCTAGACAGTTTGAAAAATCTGAAGATTAAAGGTACATAGATAATTCTATTTCAGCTTGTATCTCTATTGGAATACCATTTGCTACCAAGTTTCTGGAAAAAATCTTACCTGTCCTTTGGCACTAAATGGAGCCAAGCCCTGTAAAAATGACAATCTTGGGGAGAATGTGTGTGCATAGTGGGGACAAATGAACCTAAGAAGATGGTGACAACACAGTTATTATTCCAGAGATGCTAGAGGGGAGTATAAAAGTGACATGACATAGAAAGTAAAACTGATTTTTTGATGTGATATTGTAGTTTGTATCATAGCATACTTAAAGCTTAACTGTCTGTTAACTGTCTAACAATTACCCATCCATTTCATTTATCTGTGCATGGGCAACTCAAAAATGTCTCCAACAGCCAGTGCATTTCTTGTTCTACTGATCTTTTGAATTACATTCATATATTTGCCTTGTATTTTGTTTCATTCCTATAACAATAGGTTACATGCTGGGAAACATTTGAAACTGAGCAGTCACTGACATTTTTTATTTGTTAGCCACCTAAGCACTCTAGACTTAAACATTCCTTATCAGATGGGACCTACTGGCACTGTTTGGTTAATTAAATTACCTAACATCACGCATAAACTAGGAAATGATCTACAGGACCACTGGAAAATTGCACCTGCAATTTGTCCACAATTTCATCTTGCTGTCCACACAAAATTCTAATGTTTTAAAAATAATTTATGATATTATATTTGACCAAAAACGCTGAAATGATCTACATAGTCAAGTAAATCTAAGAAATTATAGCAAACGTTTAACAATATTTGTATTGTGTGGCAAGGAAAGCCAGGATAAGCAATTTTTCAAGTTATTAATCCCAAGTCTGATTTCATCTTTCAGGCTATGGACTAGGGCTTTGTCACATGAATCATGAAACTGGTAGTCAGAGAATTTGTAAATGGCAAAGAAAAATTAACAATAGTTCTGAGAAGATGTAGAAATGTTACCATATATATGGGTGTGACAGTGACTAGAAAATTTTGTTCTGTATCTCTGAGCTTCTCTGCTATTAATGGTTCATCTTGAATATTAATTTAAATGACTAGGTGTTCAACATGTTGAATTCAGTAACTATGTAAGTTTAAGTGAAATGAATATTAATTTAACTGACTAGGTTGTTCAACATGTTGAATTCAGTAACTCCATGTAAGTTTAAGTGAACTGAATATTAATTTAACTGGCTAGGTTGTTCAACATGTTGAATTCAGTAACTCCATGTAAGTTTAAGTGAACTGAATGTTAATTTAACTGGCTAGGTTGTTCAACATGTTGAATTCAGTAACTCCATCTAAGTTTAAGTGAACTGAATGTTAATTTAACTGACTAGGTTGTACAACTTGTTGAATTCAGTAACTCCATGTAAGTTTAAGTGAACTGAATGTTAATTTAACTGACTAGGTTGTTCAACATGTTGAATTCAGTAATCCATGTAAGTTTAGGTGACCTAACTGGAAAGTAGGAAAATATTATTTTCTATAATATTAGGACATTTACCATTTTATCATTTTTGCAGGTCATAACTTCCCAAATCAGAATTGTTATGTAAAAAGAAAGAGAGACAGTAACCTGGGGGAATAGCAGATTACCCAAGCCTCCATTAGCCATCTTCCATGCAGTCTTCTGATGCTGACAACCTATCACTCTGCGTGGGGAATTTGTGTCCTTAATCTCTCCATGCCCTCTTCTTCTGATCCTCTAGTAGTCCAATCCCCTTTGCTCATCTTCACATGCCACACCACCTTACTCATGTATGCTAACCCTACCCTAACCATCCCTTACTGTTAACCCTAACCCTACATATTACATTACTTAAAATCCATTCCCTAACAGTACCACTAATCAAAACAAAAGGACAGTGTCAGACACAACACTAAATCTACCCCCTTACCTAACCGTAACCCTAACTTAGGACCACTCACACATACACACTAATTACTATAATGCAGGTTTGCACATTTTCAAAGCCACCATCAATTCAATCATCCATTCCTTTCCCTGCAGACTCCCACATACCTACACTATATAAAGCTTGAATTCAACTAAATGTGATTCTCACAAATGTGTAGTCACTCATTTGTCTGTTTGCTCATTTCTGATTACCACAAATGACATCATCTAAAAAAAAAAAATAATAAAAAAAATAAAAATAAATAAATAAATATATATATATATATATATATATATATATATATATATATATATATATATATATATTAGAGAGTCAATTATCTGAACACCAGTTATCCGAAACATCAATTATCCGAACCCAGTCTTCCAAAGTTTTTGGGTATGAAAAATCAAGTTTGAATATACGTTATACGTGTTAGCTTGTGCATGTTTTTTGAACTTCTAGCCTGCTAGTGTGTGAAAATATTCTTTATTTTCCACTGGACTTGCTGAATGGTTGAAAAGTCTATTCCCTGAGTGCAGAAAAAACAAGATTTTAGAAGTTTTTTTTTCAGTTCAATGTATGTATGATTATTCAAACAGTTTAACTATCCAAACTACTCTTGGTCCCAATTAGTTCAGATAATCGACTCTCTACTGCACACACACACACACACACACACACACACACACACACACACACACACACACACACACACACACACACACACACACACACACAGGTAACCATTTGAAATGTCAGGTCTCACAACCATTTGAAATGTCGAATCTCATGTTAGAGACTTAATGGCTGAAAGAACGGGGTTACGTATACTAAGTCCAACATGCTATTTCTTGTAATATTCCCTTTTCTCCAAAGTATGGAGATCTCAGAGTTGAAATATATAAGTTCTGGGGATGTGGGGGGGCTTGCATCCCACATGGGGGGGGGGGGATACAGAGGGGGCTTCCTCCCACTACAAAAACATGCTTCAAGGAGATGAACAATTTTCAAGATTTGCTCTTCTCTTGTGCTTTCAGTCTTTTTCTTTTGGCTTTTCAGCACTCAGTATTTTGGGTGCTGCCATTTCAATACCGAGCTATATATATATATATATATATATAGAGAGAGAGAGAGAGAGAGAGGCATACTTAATCACACACACACACACACACACACACACACACACACACACACACACACACACACACACATATGAATTGACAGGGGAGGCAACTTGAAGACAAGCAAAGCTGCAAAAATGGAAACATCATCTGTAGTAGCAGCACTTTCTACTCTGCAAACTGCAGCATAGTAAACTGATACCTCACAGGATACCACAGTGTACAAGATGCAGATACACCAGCAAGGAATGTCAGCAGACTAGGTGCCAAGGTCTGAAGAGATGCATTTTTGCATTTTAAAGGAGAATTCCACCTTCAAATCCCCTTCTCCAGGAATCTCCCACCACTACCACATGACAGTTTTGTTCAGCTAAATAGTAGCAAAGCAATGATTATATCCATCGGTTTCTCATTAGAGAGAGTAACAGTCAATATCTTGCCATACTTGTGAAACTGGAGTCTACCATGATTTCTGCATAAGAATCTGTCTTTTGCCTTTCTGACAAACTGCTCTCTCCATTTCAAACTGGTGAGAAAACTAATGAAAGCCTGAGAGGCTGGGTTTGTAAAGTGTGACCTGTTAATCCCAGATGGCTGAGCAGACCAGGCAGGGGAATGAGTGTACTTGTACTTTTTACTTTAGCAATACACATTGGGGGAACAGAAAATCAGGTTACTGTGAACTACAGTTGGGAGGCAATATGAAAAGTTTTATTTTGCTCCTTAGTCTGGAACAATATTTAAGTGTACCATGAAAGGAACAAGTTTTCTGCCTTATACCCACTGAGTGCTAGAATAGGATCAAGCTCCAGTGTGACCCCGAAAACAATAAAGTCTCAGAAAATGACAGATGAAAGAATTAAAGCTATTTTTAAGCTTGATAGGGTACCACGAAGCACCAGAGTATCAGGAGGATGTGAAATAAATCCAAGGCTTCATAAATTACACAAGGCAGTGATAACTGTTATGTGTTCATAAAGTATGGTTTGTTGTGTGATTTACAAAGCCTTAGATTTATTTCACATCTTCCTGATACTCTGGTGCTTCTTGGTGCCCAATCGTGTTTGATTTTCTAGTATTAATTGTGGGCACTGAATTTTCCTTCCTTTTTGTGGTATTTTAGAAGCTTGCAATTAACATAAATTACAATAAATCAATAAAAAAGATACTGCCTTTACAGACATTCTGCAATGCTAGTAGATTCACATAACTGCCACTGTAAATAAATGCTGAGAAAACTCCCTGAAATTCTGTTTTCTAGGCCTTGTCATATTACAGAGACACAAAATACATTGTGGGAGAATTAAAAATAGACTGAAAACCCAATCCTATCTGTAGTGTCCCATCAAGCTATTGTGAGATATGGCAAATTATAAAATAAAGAAAGCCACTTAGAATGAAGCAAATGGATTAGTATTGCATATAAGATGATGATAGTGAAATCTCTTAAGTTTTTTCATTTTCTGGGAAGAGTTGCCCTTTAATTTTATAGTTGGAGTAGCTGATACACAAAGAGCTCAGTCAACATTTGAAATCAGATGGCTAGCAAGTGATTTTAACATTACTTGCACATAGGAAATCCTGTTCTGTAACCTTGCCTTTTAGTCAATGTATTGTACCACCTTCACTTTTACTTAGCACTCTAGTCCCTTAGGACAGCCCAACAGAGATACAGATTTAGAGAAAGGAGACATGTCAAGGTCAAATGGCATGGCTAAAGTCACATTCTAGAATTCCAAGTACTAAATGGCAGATTGAAGGAACTCTTACATATAATTCAAAAAAGAACAAAACGAAAGAAATAAAAATAAACCTGCAATAATCTAATGTTTTAATGGGTATATCTCATTAGGCAGTCTTTATTACTGTATATCAAGCGCAAGAGCTCTGTGCATATGCCTGTATTGTCTAAACTGTCCCCTTTCCCTTGCTTATTAAGTGCTGGTTTAGGTAATATTTTATGCTACTAGTTTCCATTAGTAAAGGCTGTCATTTGTTGACACTAAAGGCCAATATCACTGGGAAATATTGGCTATCAATTACTTTTCACATCATTAACCACAGTCTTGAAAGTGTAACACACCCACACACACGCGTACACACACGCACACACACACACACACACACACACACACACACACACACACACACACACACACACACACACACACACACACACACTCTCCCTTTGTCTTTCTCTTTTTCTGTCTTTCGCTCTCTGTTTTGCTGAGAGCAATGCCCCAAAGTGCAGTCAGAAAAAAAGAGAAACATTGCACCTGGTAAAATTTAACTCAAAGGAGGTGGACATGACACCAACATGCTCTCACTCTCACATTTCCTATTCTTTACTTCGTACATGTGTGCTTCCTTGGGATATTTTTTGTCAAGTATATTAGTATTTAAAGCACTTAATGCTTTCAGTCACTGTTATGTTTTCTGTGAATTGTTTAAATGTCTGTTTCTCAAAACATGAATTTGTGACAACTAGAGGGGCTGGATTTTCGAAAATAGTAATAAGTAGTGCAGGCTTACTCATGCAGTACAACTATCATCAGCAGGACATTAGTTTGCTATACTAAAAATAAAATTATATTCTGGTAATGAAATCCAAGAATTTTACCTGTAAGTTTATTTTTAGATCATTACTATGATTTCATTACCATTTCTGGTGCAAATAAATAATGCAAAATTAAAAAGTACAGCACACTCAGCAAAGCAAATTGACAGAATCATAAGCAGTAAAAGTGAGACGTACACGTTTTGGTGTAGGAGAGCTATTGCTTAAAGTGCCAAATTCCATGCAAATCTTATGTTGGCATTGGAATGTTGCAGATTTTTCACAGAAAAATGGAAAGCTCAATGTTCTTGTTATCGGAAATGAGTAGAATACCTACAAGCATTAATTTGAAATCAAATACCATTTGTGTATTAAGGAATAAAAACAAAATGAAGTGAAGTCACTTCATTTTCATATTTATGTTGCACTACATAATTTTTACCACAAGATTGTTTTCATTTGGTAGTCAAATAGTGGCTTTAGTTTACATCTGATTATCAGAGATTATGCAAAATTATTCTTTAATAACTTGTTGCATTCATTTTGATGACTAGAGATATAGATTTATTCAGATAACCCAATATCAAACATGACACACAGGCCACAAAAACTGATACGTAAACGATGTGAAGAGAGAGCAGACAGTGTATGAAGGAAAGCAAACATTAATATTAGCTTGATTTTTAAGACAACAGACCAATAAATGCAATAAAAGTGGTAAACTGGTGCTGCCTATAATAATACAGAAAAAATAGTATAGATTATTAACCTTAAGCCAATTACAAACTCTAATAGTATGAGTTATCTATGAGTTTAATTCTGCATAAGCTATGCCTAAACTGTTCTGAGAAACTGAAGTAATATCATATATCGATGGGTGCCATTCACTGAGGAAGAGAAATGACCACCATGTTTATTTTCTCACCTAGCAGTATCATTAAAAATAATTATAAGGCTAACATTTTGCTGCTCATACAGAAAAATCAATGCCATGCCATTTTCCCAACTGAGC